>NW_028246556.1:27500-32500 GCF_964263255.1 Lissotriton vulgaris | reverse complement strand
CCGAGAGTGCCCAATCGATCAGAGAGTACAGCCGGGGGAAACCATCTCATGGCATCCCTGGACCTCACGGAGGTCTGCCTGAGCAAACTCCGAGGAAAAGAGACCATCGGGAAGGGGCCGAGAGGCAGGTGCATACCCGGGCCCCTGGGGGCCCCGTGAGGCGGGCCCGGGTGCTGCCTGGCCCTGTCTCGGCGTGGCCAGACCTCGCGGAGGCCTGCCTGACCAAACTCGGAGGAAAAGGCCCATCGGCGATGGGGCTGAGCGGCAGGTGCGTTCCCGGGCCCCTGGGGGCCCCGGCAGGCGGGCCCGGGTGCTGCCTGGCCCCGTCTCAGCATGGCCAGACCTCGCGGAGGCCTGCCTGAGCAAACTCGGTGGAAAAGGCCCATCGGCAATGGGGCTGAGCGGCAGGTGCGTACCCGGGCCCCTGGGGGCCCCGGCGGGCGGGCCCGGGTCCTGCCTTCCCCGGATTCAGAACCGCCGGACCTATCGGAGGTCGGACTGTAGAAAAAAACTCGGAGAAAAGGAACCGTCGGGAAGGGGCTGAGAGGCAGGTGCGTTCCCGGGCCCCTGGGGGCCCCGGCAGGCGGGCCCGGGTGCTGCCTGGCCCCGTCTCAGCATGGCCAGACCTCGCGGAGGCCTGCCTGAGCAAACTCGGAGGAAAAGGCCCATCGGCAAGGGGGCTGAGCAGCAGGTACGTACCCAGGCCCCTGGGGGCCCCGGCGGGCATGCCCGGGTCCTGCCTTCCCCTGATTCAGAATCGCAAGACCACACGGAGGTCTGTCTGACCCTCTCCCTACTAATCCGGAGGAAAATTACCCCCCTTTCTTGTAATCCGTGCACTTGAGGTGACAGAGGGGACCTAAGGCGCGAAAGTGCCCGACCTCCTGGAGCCCTCGCTGGGATCCGGGAGGCAAATGGCACCTCATCGGGACTTCCAGGGAAGTTCGGCCATCTGGTCGCCCCCATAGGAAAGCATTGCCGGAGACCAGATGGCCGAGGCGATCCTGGAGACCAGATGGCCGAGGGGGATCCTGGAGACCAGATGGCCGAGGGGATCCTGGAGACCAGATGGCCGAGGGGATCCCAGAGACCAGATGGCCGGGCACGAAAGTCAAGCCAGCCTATGTCACTCTGTGCCCCAACGAAAAAGTGAGCTGGCGTCAGGGAAAGGGCGGGTTGGGGACCGGAGGCCCAGGGCCTAGCACCCGACCCGGGGCCCAGACGGGCCCCTGGACCCAGCCTGGGCTCTAATGCCCGGAGACGCAGGGGAAGCCTCCCCGGGCCCTCCGGACCCCGTCCCGGGGCAGCCTGCCACGCAGCAGGACCAAGGACAGCGCCCGGGATGGGGAGGCCGCCCTCCCCGGGCCCTCAGGGGCCCCGGCCGGAGCTGCTGAACTCAGCCGAGCGAGGGGAGGCTTCCCGGGCACGACGGAACCCCGTCCTGGTCCTTTGGCTGTGCGGCAGGCCGGTGGACCGGGCCCAGGGCCGTGGCACCCGACCCGGGGCCCGGCCGGGCCCCTGGACCCAGCCTGGGCTCCCAAGCCCGGCGGCGCAGGGAAAGCCTCCCTGGGCCCTCCGGACCCCGTCCCGGGCACCCTGCCACGCAGCAGGACCAAGGACAGCGCCCGGGATGGGGAGGCCGCCCTCCCCTGGACCTCAGGCCTCAGGCCTTCCAGGTAAGCCCGGCAATCTGGTCGCCCCCGTTGGAAAGCATTGCGCGCTACTTTTGCAAACACATTATCTACCGGACTTGCTCTAGATGGCGCTCCAACATAAGGAATGAACCAACACCTTCCCTACTGGAATCGTGACGAGCTAAGGTCGTCAGCAGCACCGAAGGGGCTAGTTTATCAACACTTTCCCTCCTGTTGCGCGGGTTGCTGTTTGAAAAATAGATTTTATTATGCCTTTAGTTAGTGTGTCCTCTAGATCAAGTTGATCTACTGACTTGCGATGCCAAGGCATCTCGCTGTAAAGGAATGCGATGTCACGGCATGCATTTTTCGCATTCGAATAGATACCCGCCTATAACCCCTTCACTGCGGCGGTTCAAATGGGTTTGGGCATGGAGCTGTGGTGCTCATGATGGAGCCCAACCCGGGCCCCTGGCCCCATCTGGGAGACCGGAGGCGCTGGGGACACCTCCCCGGGCCCTCCCGGACCCCATCCAGGGCTTCCTGCCACGCGGCAGGCCCAGGAACAGACCCGGGGCTGGGGCAACATCCTGGCCCGTCCAGCTGCCGGCTGAGGACCGCTAGGCCGAGAGTACCTTGTCCCTATCAATCCGGAGGAAAATTACCCATATTTCTTGTAATCCGTGCACACAAGGTGACAGAGGGGACCCAGGGCGAAAAAGTGCGCGAGCTCCCGGAGCCCTCGCTCGGATCCGGGAGGCGAATGGCACCTCATCGGGACTTCCAGGGAAGTCCGGCCATCTGGTCGCTACATAGGAAAGCATTGCGGGCAACCAGATGGCCGAGGCGAGAGGGGCGACAAGATTGCCGCGGCCGAAATGACACCAATCTGCCTGCCCCAGGCCTGTAGGGATCAGGAGCTGCAGGGCTCCGGGGCTCCGGGGCTCCGGGGCTCCCTGCCGCGCGGCAGGACCCAGGACGGAGCCCCCGGTATGGAGGCCACCCTCTCAGGGGCCCCGGACGGGGCTCCCAAAACCCAGCGGAGCAAGGGGAGGCTCCCTGGGCACCACGGAACCCAGTCCCGGGCCTTTGGCAGTGCGGCAGGCCGGAGGGACGGGGCCCAGAGCCCAAGCACCCCACTCGGGGCCCGGCGAGGCCCCTGGACCCTGCCGGGGCTCCCAGGCCCAAAGGCGCAGGGGAAGCCTACCCCGGGTCCTCCGGACCCCGTCCCAGGCACCCTGCCACGCGGCAGGACCCAGGACGGACCCCGGGCAAGGAGGCCAACCTCCCCGGGGCAACTGAGGGCCCCAGGACGGAGCTCCTGAACCCAGCCAAGCACGGGGAGGCACCCCGGGCACCACGGAACCCAGGGCCGGGCCTTTGGCAGTGCGGCAGGCCGGAGGACAGGGCCCTGGGCCAGAGCACCCCATCCGGGGCCCGGGGACCCCAAGGCCCAGAGGCACAGGGGTAGCCTTCCCCGGGCCCTCCGGAACCCATCCCGGGCACCCTGCCACGCGGAAGGACCCAGGACGGTGCCCCAGCCGGAGCTCTTGAACCCAGCCAGGCTCCCCAGGCACAACGGACACCGCTAGGCCGAGAGGGGTCCCAGAGTACCTTGTCCCTATCAATCCGGAGGAAAGTTACCCCCATTTCTTGTAATCCCTGCACACGAGGTAACAGAGGGGACCCAGGGCGCAAAAGTGCCCGACCTCCCGTAGCCCTCGCTGGGATCCGGGAGGCGAATGGCACCTCATCGGGACTTCCAGGGAAGTCCGGCCATCTGGTCGCTACATAGGAAAGCATTGCGGGCGACCAGATGGCCGAGGCGAGAGGGGCGACCAGATGGCCGGGACTGAAATGACACCAATCTGCCTGCCCCAGGCCTGTAGGGAGCTCCGGGGCTCCAAGGCTCCAGGCCTCCGGGGCTCTGGGGCTCTGGGTCTCTGGGTCTCTGGGTCTGCAGGGCTCGGGGACTGCAGGGCTCCACGGCTCGAGGGGCTGCAGGGCTACGGGGCTCCGGGGCTCCGGGGCTCCGGGGCTCCAGGGCTCCTGGGCTCCAGGGCTGCAGAGCTCCGGGGCTGCTGGGCTCCAGGGCTCGAGGTCTGCAGGGCTCCAGGGTTACAGGGCCTGGGACCCATGGAGCCCGTCCCGGGTACTTTGCCACTCTGTGGGCCGGAGGAGGGAGCCCCGGATGCCTGGGAGGTGTTGCCCAGGCATCGCCCATCTGGTCCCAAGCAGGGAACAACCAGCCCCGGAAGGGTGTTCGGGCATACCCTTGCACCTACTAATCCGGAGGAAAATTACCCCCAATTCTTGTAATCCATGCACTCGAGGTGACAGAGGGGACCCACGGCGCAAACGTGCCCAACCTCCTGGAGCCCTGGCTGGGATCCGGGAGGCAAATGGCACCTCATCGGCACTTCCAGGGAAGTCCGGCCATCTGGTCGCTTTATAGGAAAGCATTGCAGGCGACCAGATGGCCGAGGCGAGAGGGGCGACCAGATGACCGGGACCCAAATGATGCCAATCTGCCTGCCCCGGGCCTGCAGGGCTCTGGGGCTGCAGGGCTCCAGAGCTCCGGGGCTCCGGGGCTCCGGGGATTCAGGCCTCCCCGGGCCCTGATAGACCCTCTGTCCCAGGCGCCCCGGAACCCCAGGCCGGCTAGCAGGACGGAGGGGTATTCCCGCTCCACCGGGCCCTGCCGGACGGGGCTCAAGCCCCGGGCCCGGGCCCAGTCCCGGCCCCAGTCCCGGCTTTCTGAACCCTAGTCCAGGCCGGGGAGAGCCTCCCTGGGCCCCGGTCGACCCTCCGTCCCGGGCGCCCCGGACCCCCGGCCGGCTTGCAGGACGGAGGGGTATTCCCGCACCACCGGGCCCTGCCGGACGGGGCTCAAGCCCCGGGCCCGGTCACGGCCCCAGTCCCGGCTGTCCGAACCCTAGTCCAGGCCCGGGAGAGCCTCCCTGGGCCCCGGTCGACCCTCCGTCCCGGGCGCCCCGGATCCCAGGCCGGCTTGCAGGATGGAGGGGTATTCCCGCACCACCGGGCCCTGCCGGACTGGGCTCAAGCCCCGGGCCCGGTCCCGGCCCCAGTCCCGGCTTTCCTAACCCTAGTCCAGGCCGGGGAGAGCCTCCCTGGGCCCCGGTCGACCCTCCGTCCCGGGCGCCCCGGACCCCAGGCCGGCTTGCAGGACGGAGGGGTATTCCCGCACCACCGGGCCCTGCCGGACTGGGCTCAAGCCCCGGGCCCGGTCCCGGCCCCAGTCCCGGCTTTCCTAACCCTAGTCCAGGCCGGGGAGAGCCTCCCTGGGCCCCGGTCGACCCTCCGTCCCGGGCGCCCCGGACCCCAGGCCGGCTTGCAGGACGGAGG
>NW_028246556.1:12500-17500 GCF_964263255.1 Lissotriton vulgaris | reverse complement strand
GAGGAAAAGGCCCATCGGCAAGGGGGCTGAGCAGCAGGTACGTACCCAGGCCCCTGGGGGCCCCGGCGGGCATGCCCGGGTCCTGCCTTCCCCTGATTCAGAATCGCAAGACCACACGGAGGTCTGTCTGACCCTCTCCCTACTAATCCGGAGGAAAATTACCCCCCTTTCTTGTAATCCGTGCACTTGAGGTGACAGAGGGGACCTAAGGCGCGAAAGTGCCCGACCTCCTGGAGCCCTCGCTGGGATCCGGGAGGCAAATGGCACCTCATCGGGACTTCCAGGGAAGTTCGGCCATCTGGTCGCCCCCATAGGAAAGCATTGCCGGAGACCAGATGGCCGAGGCGATCCTGGAGACCAGATGGCCGAGGGGATCCTGGAGACCAGATGGCCGAGGGGATCCTGGAGACCAGATGGCCGAGGGGATCCCAGAGACCAGATGGCCGGGCACGAAAGTCAAGCCAGCCTATGTCACTCTGTGCCCCAACGAAAAAGTGAGCTGGCGTCAGGGAAAGGGCGGGTTGGGGACCGGAGGCCCAGGGCCTAGCACCCGACCCGGGGCCCAGACGGGCCCCTGGACCCAGCCTGGGCTCTAATGCCCGGAGACGCAGGGGAAGCCTCCCCGGGCCCTCCGGACCCCGTCCCGGGGCAGCCTGCCACGCAGCAGGACCAAGGACAGCGCCCGGGATGGGGAGGCCGCCCTCCCCGGGCCCTCAGGGGCCCCGGCCGGAGCTGCTGAACTCAGCCGAGCGAGGGGAGGCTTCCCGGGCACGACGGAACCCCGTCCTGGTCCTTTGGCTGTGCGGCAGGCCGGTGGACCGGGCCCAGGGCCGTGGCACCCGACCCGGGGCCCGGCCGGGCCCCTGGACCCAGCCTGGGCTCCCAAGCCCGGCGGCGCAGGGAAAGCCTCCCTGGGCCCTCCGGACCCCGTCCCGGGCACCCTGCCACGCAGCAGGACCAAGGACAGCGCCCGGGATGGGGAGGCCGCCCTCCCCTGGACCTCAGGCCTCAGGCCTTCCAGGTAAGCCCGGCAATCTGGTCGCCCCGTTGGAAAGCATTGCGCGCTACTTTTGCAAACACATTATCTACCGGACTTGCTCTAGATGGCGCTCCAACATAAGGAATGAACCAACACCTTCCCTACTGGAATCGTGACGAGCTAAGGTCGTCAGCAGCACCGAAGGGGCTAGTTTATCAACACTTTCCCTCCTGTTGCGCGGGTTGCTGTTTGAAAAATAGATTTTATTATGCCTTTAGTTAGTGTGTCCTCTAGATCAAGTTGATCTACTGACTTGCGATGCCAAGGCATCTCGCTGTAAAGGAATGCGATGTCACGGCATGCATTTTTCGCATTCGAATAGATACCCGCCTATAACCCCTTCACTGCGGCGGTTCAAATGGGTTTGGGCATGGAGCTGTGGTGCTCATGATGGAGCCCAACCCGGGCCCCTGGCCCCATCTGGGAGACCGGAGGCGCTGGGGACACCTCCCCGGGCCCTCCCGGACCCCATCCAGGGCTTCCTGCCACGCGGCAGGCCCAGGAACAGACCCGGGGCTGGGGCAACATCCTGGCCCGTCCAGCTGCCGGCTGAGGACCGCTAGGCCGAGAGTACCTTGTCCCTATCAATCCGGAGGAAAATTACCCATATTTCTTGTAATCCGTGCACACAAGGTGACAGAGGGGACCCAGGGCGAAAAAGTGCGCGAGCTCCCGGAGCCCTCGCTCGGATCCGGGAGGCGAATGGCACCTCATCGGGACTTCCAGGGAAGTCCGGCCATCTGGTCGCTACATAGGAAAGCATTGCGGGCAACCAGATGGCCGAGGCGAGAGGGGCGACAAGATTGCCGCGGCCGAAATGACACCAATCTGCCTGCCCCAGGCCTGTAGGGATCAGGAGCTGCAGGGCTCCGGGGCTCCGGGGCTCCGGGGCTCCCTGCCGCGCGGCAGGACCCAGGACGGAGCCCCCGGTATGGAGGCCACCCTCTCAGGGGCCCCGGACGGGGCTCCCAAAACCCAGCGGAGCAAGGGGAGGCTCCCTGGGCACCACGGAACCCAGTCCCGGGCCTTTGGCAGTGCGGCAGGCCGGAGGGACGGGGCCCAGAGCCCAAGCACCCCACTCGGGGCCCGGCGAGGCCCCTGGACCCTGCCGGGGCTCCCAGGCCCAAAGGCGCAGGGGAAGCCTACCCCGGGTCCTCCGGACCCCGTCCCAGGCACCCTGCCACGCGGCAGGACCCAGGACGGACCCCCGGGCAAGGAGGCCAACCTCCCCGGGGCAACTGAGGGCCCCAGGACGGAGCTCCTGAACCCAGCCAAGCACGGGGAGGCACCCCGGGCACCACGGAACCCAGGGCCGGGCCTTTGGCAGTGCGGCAGGCCGGAGGACAGGGCCCTGGGCCAGAGCACCCCATCCGGGGCCCGGGGACCCCAAGGCCCAGAGGCACAGGGGTAGCCTTCCCCGGGCCCTCCGGAACCCATCCCGGGCACCCTGCCACGCGGAAGGACCCAGGACGGTGCCCCAGCCGGAGCTCTTGAACCCAGCCAGGCTCCCCAGGCACAACGGACACCGCTAGGCCGAGAGGGGTCCCAGAGTACCTTGTCCCTATCAATCCGGAGGAAAGTTACCCCCATTTCTTGTAATCCCTGCACACGAGGTAACAGAGGGGACCCAGGGCGCAAAAGTGCCCGACCTCCCGTAGCCCTCGCTGGGATCCGGGAGGCGAATGGCACCTCATCGGGACTTCCAGGGAAGTCCGGCCATCTGGTCGCTACATAGGAAAGCATTGCGGGCGACCAGATGGCCGAGGCGAGAGGGGCGACCAGATGGCCGGGACTGAAATGACACCAATCTGCCTGCCCCAGGCCTGTAGGGAGCTCCGGGGCTCCAAGGCTCCAGGCCTCCGGGGCTCTGGGGCTCTGGGTCTCTGGGTCTCTGGGTCTGCAGGGCTCGGGGACTGCAGGGCTCCACGGCTCGAGGGGCTGCAGGGCTACGGGGCTCCGGGGCTCCGGGGCTCCGGGGCTCCAGGGCTCCTGGGCTCCAGGGCTGCAGAGCTCCGGGGCTGCTGGGCTCCAGGGCTCGAGGTCTGCAGGGCTCCAGGGTTACAGGGCCTGGGACCCATGGAGCCCGTCCCGGGTACTTTGCCACTCTGTGGGCCGGAGGAGGGAGCCCCGGATGCCTGGGAGGTGTTGCCCAGGCATCGCCCATCTGGTCCCAAGCAGGGAACAACCAGCCCCGGAAGGGTGTTCGGGCATACCCTTGCACCTACTAATCCGGAGGAAAATTACCCCCAATTCTTGTAATCCATGCACTCGAGGTGACAGAGGGGACCCACGGCGCAAACGTGCCCAACCTCCTGGAGCCCTGGCTGGGATCCGGGAGGCAAATGGCACCTCATCGGCACTTCCAGGGAAGTCCGGCCATCTGGTCGCTTTATAGGAAAGCATTGCAGGCGACCAGATGGCCGAGGCGAGAGGGGCGACCAGATGACCGGGACCCAAATGATGCCAATCTGCCTGCCCCGGGCCTGCAGGGCTCTGGGGCTGCAGGGCTCCAGAGCTCCGGGGCTCCGGGGCTCCGGGGATTCAGGCCTCCCCGGGCCCTGATAGACCCTCTGTCCCAGGCGCCCCGGAACCCCAGGCCGGCTAGCAGGACGGAGGGGTATTCCCGCTCCACCGGGCCCTGCCGGACGGGGCTCAAGCCCCGGGCCCGGGCCCAGTCCCGGCCCCAGTCCCGGCTTTCTGAACCCTAGTCCAGGCCGGGGAGAGCCTCCCTGGGCCCCGGTCGACCCTCCGTCCCGGGCGCCCCGGACCCCCGGCCGGCTTGCAGGACGGAGGGGTATTCCCGCACCACCGGGCCCTGCCGGACGGGGCTCAAGCCCCGGGCCCGGTCACGGCCCCAGTCCCGGCTGTCCGAACCCTAGTCCAGGCCCGGGAGAGCCTCCCTGGGCCCCGGTCGACCCTCCGTCCCGGGCGCCCCGGATCCCAGGCCGGCTTGCAGGATGGAGGGGTATTCCCGCACCACCGGGCCCTGCCGGACTGGGCTCAAGCCCCGGGCCCGGTCCCGGCCCCAGTCCCGGCTTTCCTAACCCTAGTCCAGGCCGGGGAGAGCCTCCCTGGGCCCCGGTCGACCCTCCGTCCCGGGCGCCCCGGACCCCAGGCCGGCTTGCAGGACGGAGGGGTATTCCCGCACCACCGGGCCCTGCCGGACTGGGCTCAAGCCCCGGGCCCGGTCCCGGCCCCAGTCCCGGCTTTCCTAACCCTAGTCCAGGCCGGGGAGAGCCTCCCTGGGCCCCGGTCGACCCTCCGTCCCGGGCGCCCCGGACCCCAGGCCGGCTTGCAGGACGGAGGGGTATTCCCGCACCACCGGGCCCTGCCGGACTGGGCTCAAGCCCCGGGCCCGGTCCCGGCCCCAGTCCCGGCTTTCCTAACCCTAGTCCAGGCCGGGGAGAGCCTCCCTGGGCCCCGGTCGACCCTCCGTCCCGGGCGCCCCGGACCCCAGGCCGGCTTGCAGGACGGAGGGGTATTCCCGCACCACCGGGCCCTGCCGGACTGGGCTCAAGCCCCGGGCCCGGTCCCGGCCCCAGTCCCCGCTTTCCTAACCCTAGTCCAGGCCGGGGAGAGCCTCCCTGGGCCCCGGTCGACCCTCCGTCCCGGGCGCCCCGGACCCCAGGCCGGCTTGCAGGACGGAGGGGTATTCCCGCACCACCGGGCCCTGCCGGACGGGGCTCAAGCCCCGGGCCCGGTCCCGGCCCCAGTCCCGGCTTTCCTAACCCTAGTCCAGGCCGGGGAGAGCCTCCCTGGGCCCCGGTCGACCCTCCGTCCCGGGCGCCCCGGACCCCAGGCCGGCTTGCAGGACGGAGGGGTATTCCCGCACCACCGGGCCCTGCCGGACGGGGCTCAAGCCCCGGGCCCGGTCCCGGCCCCAGTCCCGGCTTTCCTAACCCTAGTCCAGGCCGGGGAGAGCCTTCCCCGGGCCCCCATGGGGACCCGTCCCAAGCGCCCA
>NW_028246556.1:0-2500 GCF_964263255.1 Lissotriton vulgaris | reverse complement strand
GGGGCAGCCTGCCACGCAGCAGGACCAAGGACAGCGCCCGGGATGGGGAGGCCGCCCTCCCCCGGGCCCTCAGGGGCCCCGGCCGGAGCTGCTGAACTCAGCCGAGCGAGGGGAGGCTTCCCGGGCACGACGGGAACCCCGTCCTGGTCCTTTGGCTGTGCGGCAGGCCGGTGGACCGGGCCCAGGGCCGTGGCACCCGACCCGGGGCCCGGCCGGGCCCCTGGACCCAGCCTGGGCTCCCAAGCCCGGCGGCGCAGGGAAAGCCTCCCTGGGCCCTCCGGACCCCGTCCCGGGCACCCTGCCACGCAGCAGGACCAAGGACAGCGCCCGGGATGGGGAGGCCGCCCTCCCCTGGACCTCAGGCCTCAGGCCTTCCAGGTAAGCCCGGCAATCTGGTCGCCCCGTTGGAAAGCATTGCGCGCTACTTTTGCAAACACATTATCTACCGGACTTGCTCTAGATGGCGCTCCAACATAAGGAATGAACCAACACCTTCCCTACTGGAATCGTGACGAGCTAAGGTCGTCAGCAGCACCGAAGGGGCTAGTTTATCAACACTTTCCCTCCTGTTGCGCGGGGTTGCTGTTTGAAAAATAGATTTTATTATGCCTTTAGTTAGTGTGTCCTCTAGATCAAGTTGATCTACTGACTTGCGATGCCAAGGCATCTCGCTGTAAAGGAATGCGATGTCACGGCATGCATTTTTCGCATTCGAATAGATACCCGCCTATAACCCCTTCACTGCGGCGGTTCAAATGGGTTTGGGCATGGAGCTGTGGTGCTCATGATGGAGCCCAACCCGGGCCCCTGGCCCCATCTGGGAGACCGGAGGCGCTGGGGACACCTCCCCGGGCCCTCCCGGACCCCATCCAGGGCTTCCTGCCACGCGGCAGGCCCAGGAACAGACCCGGGGCTGGGGCAACATCCTGGCCCGTCCAGCTGCCGGCTGAGGACCGCTAGGCCGAGAGTACCTTGTCCCTATCAATCCGGAGGAAAATTACCCATATTTCTTGTAATCCGTGCACACAAGGTGACAGAGGGGACCCAGGGCGAAAAAGTGCGCGAGCTCCCGGAGCCCTCGCTCGGATCCGGGAGGCGAATGGCACCTCATCGGGACTTCCAGGGAAGTCCGGCCATCTGGTCGCTACATAGGAAAGCATTGCGGGCAACCAGATGGCCGAGGCGAGAGGGGCGACAAGATTGCCGCGGCGAAATGACACCAATCTGCCTGCCCCAGGCCTGTAGGGATCAGGAGCTGCAGGGCTCCGGGGCTCCGGGCTCCGGGGCTCCCTGCCGCGCGGCAGGACCCAGGACGGAGCCCCCGGTATGGAGGCCACCCTCTCAGGGGCCCCGGACGGGGCTCCCAAAACCCAGCGGAGCAAGGGGAGGCTCCCTGGGCACCACGGAACCCAGTCCCGGGCCTTTGGCAGTGCGGCAGGCCGGAGGGACGGGGCCCAGAGCCCAAGCACCCCACTCGGGGCCCGGCGAGGCCCCCTGGACCCTGCCGGGGCTCCCAGGCCCAAAGGCGCAGGGGAAGCCTACCCCGGGTCCTCCCGGACCCCCGTCCCAGGCACCCTGCCACGCGGCAGGACCCAGGACGGACCCCCGGGCAAGGAGGCCAACCTCCCCGGGGGCAACTGAGGGCCCCAGGACGGAGCTCCTGAACCCAGCCAAGCACGGGGAGGCACCCCGGCACCACGGAACCCAGGGCCGGGCCTTTGGCAGTGCGGCAGGCCGGAGGACAGGGCCCTGGGCCAGAGCACCCCATCCGGGGCCCGGGGACCCCAAGGCCCAGAGGCACAGGGGTAGCCTTCCCCGGGCCCTCCGGAACCCATCCCGGGCACCCTGCCACGCGGAAGGACCCAGGACGGTGCCCCAGCCGGAGCTCTTGAACCCAGCCAGGCTCCCCAGGCACAACGGACACCGCTAGGCCGAGAGGGGTCCCAGAGTACCTTGTCCCTATCAATCCGGAGGAAAGTTACCCCCATTTCTTGTAATCCCTGCACACGAGGTAACAGAGGGGACCCAGGGCGCAAAAGTGCCCGACCTCCCGTAGCCCCTCGCTGGGATCCGGGAGGCGAATGGCACCTCATCGGGACTTCCAGGGAAGTCCGGCCATCTGGTCGCTACATAGGAAAGCATTGCGGGCGACCAGATGGCCGAGGCGAGAGGGGCGACCAGATGGCCGGGACTGAAATGACACCAATCTGCCTGCCCCAGGCCTGTAGGGAGCTCCGGGGCTCCAAGGCTCCAGGCCTCCGGGGCTCTGGGGCTCTGGGTCCTCTGGGTCTCTGGGTCTGCAGGGCTCGGGGACTGCAGGGCTCCACGGCTCGAGGGGCTGCAGGGCTACGGGGCTCCGGGGCTCCGGGGCTCCGGGGCTCCAGGGCTCCTGGGCTCCAGGGCTGCAGAGCTCCGGGGCTGCTGGGCTCCAGGGCTCGAGGTCTGCAGGGCTCCAGGGTTACAGGGCCTGGGACCCATGGAGCCCGTCCCGGGTACTTTG
>NW_028246555.1:0-84990 GCF_964263255.1 Lissotriton vulgaris | reverse complement strand
CCTCCCGACTGAGGCCTGGTCCTTGACGTCACTTGTGCTAGCAATGACGGGCTCATTTGAGCAGACAGTAGGGTGAAGCAGGCCTCGCCTGACTGAGGCCTGGTCCTGGACGTCACTTGTGCTTGCAATGACGGGCTCATTTGAGCAGACAGCAGGGTGAAGCAGGCCTCGCCTAACTCAGGCCTGGTCCTTGACGTCACTTGTGCTTGCAATGACGGGCTCATTTGAGCAGACAGCAGGCTGAAGCAGGCCTCGCCTGACTGAGGCCTGGTCCTTGACGTCACTTGTGCTAGCAATGACGGGCTCATTTGAGCAGACAGCAGGGTGAAGCAGTCCTCGCCTGACTGAGGCCTGGTCCTGGACGTCACTTGTGCTTGCAATGACGGGCTCATTTGAGCAGACAGCAGGGTGAAGCAGGCCTCGCCTGACTGAGGCCTGGTCCTGGACGTCACTTGTGCTTGCAATGACGGGCTCATTTGAGCAGACAGCAGGGTGAAGCAGGCCTCGCCTAACTCAGGCCTGGTCCTTGACGTCACTTGTGCTAGCAATGACGGGCTCATTTGAGCAGACAGCAGGGTGAAGCAGGCCTCGCCTGACTGAGGCCTGGTCCTTTACGTCACTTGTGCTAGCAATGACGGGCTCATTGGAGCAGACAGAAGGGTGAAGCAGGCCTTGCCTGACTGAGGCTTGGTCCTGGACGTCACTTGTTGTAGGAGAGTAGGGTCTGCTATCCTATGGTCACCCCAATTTTTGCTTTTTGCTTCACTGGTTTTCGACTTACTGAGGCTGTGGGCCTGCTAATCAGACCCCCAGCCTGCTGTTCTCTCTCTAAATTTATAATACATGTGCTATAGGTACATACCACAATTGGAAATGGACTCCTTGTCAGCCCCTGTACCATGCACTATAGGTGCTCAGGGCATAGGTGCCACCAAGGCCCACCAGGGGCTGAAGCATAGCTTTTGCCACCCCTGGCTGGTTCTTAAATTGACACAACTGGCTGATCACTCAGCTGGGGCAAGTGGGTGTAATCACCCCTTGCTTAGATATAGTATACCTATATCTAACCCTATATCTGGACACATATATAACCTGTGAGCCACTCCTATGGAAGGCCTCATCAATCCTGGAGGCAGAGTGCGTGGTTTTATGTGAGATGGAGCTCTGGCATGAGCTGAGCCTGTCTGCAGCTGTCGGGAACAACTCCCTAAGCTGATCCGGGATAATGCCATACCATATACTCTTAAGCGCCTTATAATCCTCGCGGTTATATAGCAACTTTGGTTTGGCTTTATCAAAACATGTCGTGTAAGGTGTCATACGAATTGGAATACTACCCCCTCGCCAGTTCTGGCGACGGGGGTAGCATTCCACCCTTCTAGAGGGAGAAGACATGTTACTTTACTGAAACGCGGTTGATTTAAAATGAGCCTCAGATCCACAAAATGGATGCCCCTGCCACAGACACGGGTCTGGCCTCCTGCTGCTGACCGAAACCCGGCAGAGGAGGCCTGGACAAAGAGTTTCCTGTCACAGGGCGGTGTCAAACCACCCCAGACAGGAGATAGTGGATTGGAGTAGGGAGGTTTCGAAGAAACCAGACACTGCCTGGGGAGCACAAGGCTGCCCCTTGCAGGATCCGGCCAAACCGGTTCTGGGGCCTCCCAGCCCCTGTCCCAGCGCGGCCAGGATCAAAGGAGAGGGGTGTAACCACCCCCTTCCTGGGTCCCACCCATAGGAGGGGACCTAGCAGGATGTCCAACCCCCTAGATTCGAATAAGAGGGGGAGCAGTCCCAACGGACTTCAGATCATCCTGAAGAAACATAAGAAACGAAATCTGGACCCTTCGACTTTCTACACGACGTGAGAAGACTGAAGAATCTCCCTTGTGGTCAAGGAGTGACCACCCTGTGCAAACAGGCACCATCCAGCCCTCGACCCTTGCTTTGTTGCAGTTCCCGCCGGAACTCGAGCGACAGAGATCGACGAGATCAAGCTTGCCTGCCTTCTACCTGCCCGATCCACAGTCCCTGCAGAGCTGAGACCCGTGGAGGCGACCGGAAGCGTGGGGCACGCCATCTTGAAAAGGCCACGAGACGCTGACCGTGCAGCCCACGAGTGACCCTCGAAGCTGTACACCGGGGTTTGAGAAGCCCCAGCCCCGAGCTCCACTTGCACCAAAGCTCACCCCTCCACACTCGACGAGTGCTGCGTGGGGCCCTTCTGCCTGTGTGTGCTCGACGCGTTGGCCCGGTCACTTGCCAGCTGGCTTGTGGCCCCTGTGCCGACGAAACTTGAAAACCGACTTGCTTTTCTGGTTGCTCCAGATCTGCACCAGCTCCTGTGAAAAGGAGCACCCACTCTGACCCTCCTGGTTCGAGTGATAAGCAATCTCCCGGTTCCGCGTGGATTGCTTTTGCCAAGTGCTGTTTGCTACAATCTTCAAGCCGACGGTGCTGACGGCGAGAGCCTACGTGGGACAGATCGTGACCTGCTCCTGGACGTCGCAGATGCCCCAGAGCCCACGTGACAGCAGAGAGAAGCCTATTGACAACCGCCTGATTGCGCCCGACATTGCCTGGTTCCGTCCTGGTTCCACCCTGGTCACTGCTGAGTGACCCAGACTCTGTCCCCTCTGCTTTCAGGTACTTTTCTACTTCGATCCACCCTTGGATCGCACCGGACACTTCTGCTTCACAGCGCCTGCAGCTGCAACAGCTCCAAGCACCAAGAACCTGCGTGACCGAACCCGACGCCACTTCGACCCTGTGCACCCACGGCCTGTGGGTGAGGTAACTTTGCAACGCCGGTGTTCTTACACTGGCACACACCTCTAGGGTCTGTGTCTGAAGTTTTGTGTTCCTAGGTTCAGCGGAAGTATCATTTAATTCACTTTAACTAACTTTTACGCACCATTGACTTTACATTGGTGCGCGCCGCACTTTCCGTGCTGCACCCGTATCCTGTGGGCTACTCCCGACTTCTTCATTGCTTGTCCTGACTGCTCCCAGCGAATCTCTAGGCCCTAGGCCTAACCAATATTCGATAAGTGTTACTTATACCATTTTTTTAGTATATGGTCTGAGTGGCCCTCCGCCCTCAGCCATAATTGTGCCAACTTTATATGTTTAACAGTGCTTTTGATTTAACGCTTGTGCCCCTTTCCTCATAAAGAGTACTGGGGAGTAATTTAGAAATAAATACATATATTTTTACAATATATACTTGTGTGGTGTCCTTTCATTTGATTACAGGATTGTATGTGGTAAAACAGCTCGCTTAACACGACCTCTTAAGTTTAGCCTTTAGGCTGCTTAGTCCATGCTACCACTAGGATAGCTTGTCTAACAAGGTTGACTTACAACCAGACATCTTTGGGGTTTGTTTGGACTGATACCCAGTGGTTCCAGAATTGGAAACACTACATATCAGGCCAACTTCTCACATTGGTGTGCAGCGGTGCGGATTTGAGCTTGCTGTTTGTTTTACCATTGCAATCTTTATCAAATTGAAAGATCACATCAAGTACCTCTAGGTACATATAAATCAAAAGCTTAGCATATTAAGTTCTACTGAACTTAGTAGTTGTAGATTAAAGGGATTAGCACACCCTGACTACAACTCACTAGCAAGGTACAGTAGGAAACCACTTAGTGTAGGTAAGTGCACCACTTACACCTCACTAGCAGTCATGTCTGATACAGGTAGACCCTCAGGTTCTGCTCCTGTAGAAGTTGATCCTATAGGGACAACATCCAGATATGACAACCTTAGCCACAAAGACCTGAGTGCCTTGTGCACAGCCAGGGGGCTAAAAAAGGGCAGAGGCCCTACCATTCCTTCCCTAATAGCTCTCCTAGAAAAGGATGACCTAGATAAGGTGAGTCAGGCTCCCTTAGAATCAGGTGAAGGGATAAACTCCCCTGAGAATGAGGATCTTCCAGAAGATGATGTAGTAGAGGAGGAAGAGGAAGAGGAAGGCTCTGATTTAGAAGAGCCTGAAGATCAGGATCAGAGGGGAAACCAGGTACAGGTTGCCAGCCTTAACCAGGCCAACTTGGACCTACATGGGAATGGGGGGGGCCAGCACCACCCCAGATCTCATAACCTAATTCTCCCAGGCAATAGAAGGGAGAGATCTCTGTCAAGGGACTCTCACCTTTCTAGTGCCTCAAGGGAATCTCAAAGAGGAATGACTTCCTCCCAGAGAAAAGAGCATAGGGCCAGGATGAGGGCTGTCCAACTCCAAATAGAAAGGGAAGAGGTAGCCTTGGCTCAAGCTAAACTTGCTTTAGCAAGAGAGAGAAAATTGTGTGGCTTAGATGCCACTGGTGGCAGCAAAGTTCCTAAAGAAAAAGACAGGGCCTATGACAATAGAAACCTGACAAAAATTGTGCCCCCCTACAAGGAAGGGGATGATATCCACAAATGGATGACTGCTCTTGAGAGGGCCTGCATGGTACAGCAGGTCCCTGAGGATCAGTGGGCAGCAATTTTATGGTACTCCTTTTCTGAGAAAGGGAGGGACAGGCTCCTCACTGTTAGACCTGAGGATGCCAAAAACTACTCTGTTCTGAAGAGTGCTCTTATTGAAGGGTTTGGCCTAACCACTGAGCAATACAGGTTGTTGTTCAGAGACACCCAAAAAGCACAGACTCAGGACTGGACTGATTTTGTAGATTGTGCCACTAAGGCTCTGGAGGGTTGGCTGCAGGGAAGTAAAGTTTCAGACTATACAGGATTGTACAATCTTATGATGAGAGAACAGATCCTTAATAACTGTCAGAACCAGCTGTTGCATCAATACCTTGTTGACTCTGATCTGACCTCTCCCCAAGAATTGGGAAAGAAGGCAGACAAATGGGTCAGAACAAGGATTAAGCAGAAAAACCAGAACCAAGGTGACCAGAAGAAAACAGACCAGAAGGGTGGGAATCAGAAAGATAAAGAAAAGGACCAGAAGTCTTCAGGCCCCCAAACTAGCAATAAGGAGGGGGGTTCCCAAAATGGAAACAAGAAAAAGAAGAATGATGGCCCAAAGAAACCTTGGTGTAATACCTGCAAATCAGTTTCACACTGGGGCAGTGAATGCACTAAGAAAAATCCAGTCCCCACCACTGCAGCTCCTAAAGCAACTGCACCCCCTAGTACAGTCAGCAGTGGTGGTACACAGCCAAAGGGTTTAGTAGGGTTGACCCTGGGTACTGAGGTGGAATCTGGCCTAGTCAGAATCCCCACACAGGCAGTTCTCCTATATGATGTGGACTTATCCTTGCCCACTGCAGTAAGCCCCAGTAACCTGGGCAAATATAGGCAGACTCCCTTAATTAATGAGAAACTGGCTCAGGCCTACAGGGACACTTGTGCCAGTGTCACAATGGTGACACCTGGCTTTGTGGACCCTGGACAGATTGTACTAGGTGAAAGTTACCTAGTGACCAATGCAAGCAACTCCACTACTTCCCATAGTGTGGCTGTTGTGAACTTCTCCTGGGGAGGGGTAGATGGCCTAAAGAAAGTTGTTGTGAGTGCAGACCTCCCAGTAGACTGTCTGTTAGGCAATGATCTTGAAAGCTCAGTTTGGTCAGAAGTGGAGTACAGGACTCATGCAGAAATGCTAGGGATTTCAGCTCATGTCCTTGCAGTGACAAGGTCTCAGGCTAAGAAGTGCCTTCCTGAACCAGTGGTGGATCTTGAAACAATAGACCAACCACAACCCAAGAGGAGGAGCAAGAGGGTTAAGGCTGTGCCTTCCCACTTGCCCCAGGTTGAGGATCAAGTTTCACAGGAAACTGATTCTGCAGTCCAAGAGGAGACTGTCTCAGATGAGCTTGAACCTGAACAGGTTGAGTTTCTGGGGACAGGGGGACCCTCAAGGGCAGACCTGGGGCAGGCCCAATTAGATTGCCCTTCACTTGAACCCCTCAGACAGCAAGCTGCTGCTGAGGCTGCAGGGAATGCTCAAGGTACCCATAAGGTGTATTGGGATGAAGGGCTCCTTTATTCAGAGGCTAGAGACCCCAAGCCTGGCACCACCAGGAGGTTGGTTATACCTTTGAAGTTTAGGGGCTTCCTTCTTACCTTGGCCCATGATATTCCCCTTGCAGGACACTTAGGCCAGAATAAGACTTGGGACAGGCTTGTTCCACACTTTCACTGGCCTCACATGTCAGAAAATGTCAAGGAGTTTTGTCGCTCCTGTGTCACTTGCCAAGCCAGTGGCAAGTCAGGTGGCACAACAAAGGCCCCCCTGATACCACTACCTGTGGTGGGGGTACCCTTTGAAAGAGTTGGAATAGACATTGTGGGTCCCATGGATCCTCAAACAGCATCTGGGCACAGATTTATACTGGTGGTAGTGGATCATGCCACCAGGTACCCAGAGGCAATTCCCCTGAGGACCACCACAGCTCCTGTGGTGGCAAAAGCCCTCATTGCAGTTTTCTCAAGAGTGGGCTTTCCAAAGGAGGTTCTTTCAGACAGAGGTACTAACTTTATGTCTGGATACTTAAAAGCAATGTGGAAAGAGTGTGGAGTAAACTATAAGTTTACCACACCCTACCATCCACAGTGCAATGGGCTTGTGGAAAGGTTCAACAAGACCCTAAAGGGAATGATAAAAGGTTTACCAGAGAAGCTTAGGCGGAAATGGGACATCCTTTTACCCTGCTTGCTCTTTGCTTACAGAGAGGTCCCACAGAAGGGGGTTGGCTACAGCCCTTTTGAACTTTTGTTTGGCCACCCTGTAAGAGGTCCATTGAGTTTGGTGAAGGAAGGATGGGAGTTACCTCTCAAAAAGCCTAAACTAGACATTGTGGACTATGTACTTGGTCTCCGCTCCAGGATGGCTGAATACATGGAGAGAGCATCCAAAAACCTTGAGGCAAGTCAGGAATTACAGAAAGCCTGGCATGACCAAAAGGCTGTCATGGTTGAGTTCCAGCCAGGACAGAAGGTGTGGGTGTTGGACCCAGTGGGGCCAGCAGCTCTCCAGGACAAATGGACTGGACCCTACCCTATCATTGAAAAGAAGGGAGAAGTCACCTACTTGGTTGACTTTGGTACCCCTAGGAGCCCCCACAGGGTGCTCCATGTGAACAGATTGAAAGCATTTGTTGACAGGGAGGACATGAGTCTCCTCATGGCCACAGATGGGGAACAGGAGGAAGAGAGTGACCCTCTCCCAGACCTGCTTTCCCAGAACCCTGATGATGGTTCAGTTGATGGAGTAGCCTTGGCAGGCAGCCTCACTGAGCAGCAACAGGTGGACTGCAGACAGGTGTTGCAGGCCCACAGACAATTGTTTTCACTCACACCCAGTCAGACTAACTGGTGCACCCATGAGGTGGACACTGGTGACAATCTGCCTGTGAAGAATAAGATCTACAGGCAACCTGACCATGTCAGGGATTGTATAAAGGCTGAGGTGCAAAAGATGTTGGAGCTTGGAGTGATTGAGCCATCAGAGAGCCCATGGGCTAGCCCAGTGGTCCTTGTGCCAAAACCTCATACCAAAGATGGGAAGAGAGAAATGAGGTTTTGTGTGGACTACAGAGGTCTCAATGCTGTCACTAGGACAGATGCTCATCCCATTCCAAGAGCAGATGAGCTCATTGATAAATTGGCTTCTGCCAAGTTTCTGAGCACATTTGATTTGACAGCTGGCTACTGGCAAATCAGACTAGCTGAGGAGTCAAAAGCCAAAACAGCATTTTCGACCCCTAGTGGACATTATCAGTTTGTGGTAATGCCCTTTGGCTTGAAAAATGCACCTGCCACTTTCCAAAGGTTGGTGAACCAAGTCCTTGCTGGGTTGGATGACTTTTGTGCAGCATATCTAGATGATATTGCTGTCTTTAGCTCCACCTGGGAGGATCACCTGATCCACCTGAAGAAGGTTCTGGAGGCCCTGCAAAAGGCAGGCCTGACTATCAAGGCTACTAAGTGCCAGATAGGGCAGAGCAAGGTTGTGTACTTGGGCCACCTAGTAGGTGGGGGTCAAGTTCAACCACTGGAGAGCAAGATCCAGACCATACAGGACTGGGCTCCTCCAACTACCCAGACACAAGTCAGAGCCTTCTTGGGCCTGACTGGGTATTACAGAAAATTTGTAAAGAACTATGGGTCCATTGTGACACCATTGAATGACTTGACATCCAAGAAGATGCCCAAAAAGGTTCAGTGGACAGTTAGCTGTCAAAAGGCATTTGATGACCTGAAGAAGGCCATGTGCTCTGCACCTATCCTGAAGAGTCCTGACTACTCCAAACAGTTCATTGTACAGACAGATGCTTCTGAGTTGGGGGTGGGAGCTGTGCTTTCACAACTTAATCAAGATGGTCAAGACCAGCCCATTGCTTTTATTAGCAGAAGGCTGACCCCCAGGGAGAAACGTTGGTCAGCTATTGAGAGGGAGGCCTTTGCTGTGGTTTGGGCCCTGAAGAAGTTGAGGCCATACTTGTTTGGTACTCACTTCCTAATTCAGACAGACCATAAGCCCCTCTTGTGGCTAAATCAGATGAAGGGTGAAAATCCCAAACTGCTCAGGTGGTCCATTTCCCTACAGGGGATGGACTTTACAGTGGAGCACCGCCCAGGGACTGACCATGGTAATGCAGATGGTCTCTCCAGGTACTTCCACTTAGAACATGAAGACTTATCTGGTCAAGGTTAAGTTTAATGTCCCTGCGTTTGGGGGGGGGTTATGTAGGAGAGTAGGGTCTGCTATCCTATGGTCACCCCAATTTTTGCTTTTTGCTTCACTGGTTTTCGACTTACTGAGGCTGTGGGCCTGCTAATCAGACCCCCAGCCTGCTGTTCTCTCTCTAAATTTATAATACATGTGCTATAGGTACATACCACAATTGGAAATGGACTCCTTGTCAGCCCCTGTACCATGCACTATAGGTGCTCAGGGCATAGGTGCCACCAAGGCCCACCAGGGGCTGAAGCATAGCTTTTGCCACCCCTGGCTGGTTCTTAAATTGACACAACTGGCTGATCACTCAGCTGGGGCAAGTGGGTGTAATCACCCCTTGCTTAGATATAGTATACCTATATCTAACCCTATATCTGGACACATATATAACCTGTGAGCCACTCCTATGGAAGGCCTCATCAATCCTGGAGGCAGAGTGCGTGGTTTTATGTGAGATGGAGCTCTGGCATGAGCTGAGCCTGTCTGCAGCTGTCGGGAACAACTCCCTAAGCTGATCCGGGATAATGCCATACCATATACTCTTAAGCGCCTTATAATCCTCGCGGTTATATAGCAACTTTGGTTTGGCTTTATCAAAACATGTCGTGTAAGGTGTCATACGAATTGGAATACTACCCCCTCGCCAGTTCTGGCGACGGGGGTAGCATTCCACCCTTCTAGAGGGAGAAGACATGTTACTTTACTGAAACGCGGTTGATTTAAAATGAGCCTCAGATCCACAAAATGGATGCCCCTGCCACAGACACGGGTCTGGCCTCCTGCTGCTGACCGAAACCCGGCAGAGGAGGCCTGGACAAAGAGTTTCCTGTCACAGGGCGGTGTCAAACCACCCCAGACAGGAGATAGTGGATTGGAGTAGGGAGGTTTCGAAGAAACCAGACACTGCCTGGGGAGCACAAGGCTGCCCCTTGCAGGATCCGGCCAAACCGGTTCTGGGGCCTCCCAGCCCCTGTCCCAGCGCGGCCAGGATCAAAGGAGAGGGGTGTAACCACCCCCTTCCTGGGTCCCACCCATAGGAGGGGACCTAGCAGGATGTCCAACCCCCTAGATTCGAATAAGAGGGGGAGCAGTCCCAACGGACTTCAGATCATCCTGAAGAAACATAAGAAACGAAATCTGGACCCTTCGACTTTCTACACGACGTGAGAAGACTGAAGAATCTCCCTTGTGGTCAAGGAGTGACCACCCTGTGCAAACAGGCACCATCCAGCCCTCGACCCTTGCTTTGTTGCAGTTCCCGCCGGAACTCGAGCGACAGAGATCGACGAGATCAAGCTTGCCTGCCTTCTACCTGCCCGATCCACAGTCCCTGCAGAGCTGAGACCCGTGGAGGCGACCGGAAGCGTGGGGCACGCCATCTTGAAAAGGCCACGAGACGCTGACCGTGCAGCCCACGAGTGACCCTCGAAGCTGTACACCGGGGTTTGAGAAGCCCCAGCCCCGAGCTCCACTTGCACCAAAGCTCACCCCTCCACACTCGACGAGTGCTGCGTGGGGCCCTTCTGCCTGTGTGTGCTCGACGCGTTGGCCCGGTCACTTGCCAGCTGGCTTGTGGCCCCTGTGCCGACGAAACTTGAAAACCGACTTGCTTTTCTGGTTGCTCCAGATCTGCACCAGCTCCTGTGAAAAGGAGCACCCACTCTGACCCTCCTGGTTCGAGTGATAAGCAATCTCCCGGTTCCGCGTGGATTGCTTTTGCCAAGTGCTGTTTGCTACAATCTTCAAGCCGACGGTGCTGACGGCGAGAGCCTACGTGGGACAGATCGTGACCTGCTCCTGGACGTCGCAGATGCCCCAGAGCCCACGTGACAGCAGAGAGAAGCCTATCGACAACCGCCTGATTGCGCCCGACATTGCCTGGTTCCGTCCTGGTTCCACCCTGGTCACTGCTGAGTGACCCAGACTCTGTCCCCTCTGCTTTCAGGTACTTTTCTACTTCGATCCACCCTTGGATCGCACCGGACACTTCTGCTTCACAGCGCCTGCAGCTGCAACAGCTCCAAGCACCAAGAACCTGCGTGACCGAACCCGACGCCACTTCGACCCTGTGCACCCACGGCCTGTGGGTGAGGTAACTTTGCAACGCCGGTGTTCTTACACTGGCACACACCTCTAGGGTCTGTGTCTGAAGTTTTGTGTTCCTAGGTTCAGCGGAAGTATCATTTAATTCACTTTAACTAACTTTTACGCACCATTGACTTTACATTGGTGCGCGCCGCACTTTCCGTGCTGCACCCGTATCCTGTGGGCTACTCCCGACTTCTTCATTGCTTGTCCTGACTGCTCCCAGCGAATCTCTAGGCCCTAGGCCTAACCAATATTCGATAAGTGTTACTTATACCATTTTTTTAGTATATGGTCTGAGTGGCCCTCCGCCCTCAGCCATAATTGTGCCAACTTTATATGTTTAACAGTGCTTTTGATTTAACGCTTGTGCCCCTTTCCTCATAAAGAGTACTGGGGAGTAATTTAGAAATAAATACATATATTTTTACAATATATACTTGTGTGGTGTCCTTTCATTTGATTACAGGATTGTATGTGGTAAAACAGCTCGCTTAACACGACCTCTTAAGTTTAGCCTTTAGGCTGCTTAGTCCATGCTACCACTAGGATAGCTTGTCTAACAAGGTTGACTTACAACCAGACATCTTTGGGGTTTGTTTGGACTGATACCCAGTGGTTCCAGAATTGGAAACACTACATATCAGGCCAACTTCTCACACTTGTGCTTGCAATGACGGGCTCATTTGAGCAGACAGCAGGGTGAAGCAGGCCTCGCCTGACTGAGGCATGGTCCTTGACGGCACTTGTGCTAGTAATGACGGGTTCATTTGAGCAGACAGCAGGGTGAAGCAGGCCCAGCCTGACTGAGGCCTCGTCCTTGACGTCACTTGTGCTAGTAATGACGGGCTCATTTGAGCAGACAGCAGGGTGAAGCAGGCCCCGCCTGACTGAGGCCTCGTCCTTGACGTCACTTGTGCTAGTAATGACGGGTTCATTTGAGCAGACAGCAGGGTGAAGAAGGCCTTGCCTGACTGAGGCTTGGTCCTGGACGTCACTTGTGCTTGCAATGACGGGCTCATTTGAGCAGACAGCAGGGTGAATCAGGCCCCGCCTGACTGAGGCCTGGTCCTTGACGTCACTTGAGCTAGTAATGACGGGTTCATTTGAGCAGACAGCAGGGTGAAGAAGGCCTTGCCTGACTGAGGCTTGGTCCTGGACGTCACTTGTGCTTGCAATGACGGGCTCATTTGAGCAGACAGCAGGGTGAATCAGGCCCCGCCTGACTGAGGCCTGGTCCTTGACGTCACTTGAGCTAGTAATGACGGGTTCATTTGAGCAGACAGCAGGGTGAAGAAGGCCTCGCCTGACTGAGGCCTGGTCCTTGACGTCACTTGTGCTAGCAATGACGGGCTCATTTGAGCAGACAGCAGGGTGAAGCAGGCCTCGCCTGACTGAGGCCTGGTCCTTGACGTCACTTGTGCTAGCAATGACGGGCTCATTTGAGCAGACAGCAGGGTGAAGCAGGCCTTGCCTGACTGAGGCCTGGTCCTTGACGTCACTTGTGCTAGTAATGACGGGCTCATTTCAGCAGACAGCAGGCTGAAGCAGGCCTTGCCTGACTGAGGCCTGGTCCTGGACGTCACTTGTGCTAGCAATGACGGGCTCATTTGAGCAGACAGCAGGGTGAAGCAGGCCCCTCCCGACTGAGGCCTGGTCCTTGACGTCACTTGTGCTAGCAATGACGGGCTCATTTGAGCAGACAGTAGGGTGAAGCAGGCCTCGCCTGACTGAGGCCTGGTCCTGGACGTCACTTGTGCTTGCAATGACGGGCTCATTTGAGCAGACAGCAGGGTGAAGCAGGCCTCGCCTAACTCAGGCCTGGTCCTTGACGTCACTTGTGCTTGCAATGACGGGCTCATTTGAGCAGACAGCAGGCTGAAGCAGGCCTCGCCTGACTGAGGCCTGGTCCTTGACGTCACTTGTGCTAGCAATGACGGGCTCATTTGAGCAGACAGCAGGGTGAAGCAGTCCTCGCCTGACTGAGGCCTGGTCCTGGACGTCACTTGTGCTTGCAATGACGGGCTCATTTGAGCAGACAGCAGGGTGAAGCAGGCCTCGCCTGACTGAGGCCTGGTCCTGGACGTCACTTGTGCTTGCAATGACGGGCTCATTTGAGCAGACAGCAGGGTGAAGCAGGCCTCGCCTAACTCAGGCCTGGTCCTTGACGTCACTTGTGCTAGCAATGACGGGCTCATTTGAGCAGACAGCAGGGTGAAGCAGGCCTCGCCTGACTGAGGCCTGGTCCTTTACGTCACTTGTGCTAGCAATGACGGGCTCATTGGAGCAGACAGAAGGGTGAAGCAGGCCTTGCCTGACTGAGGCTTGGTCCTGGACGTCACTTGTGCTTGCAATGACGGGCTCATTTGAGCAGACAGCAGGGTGAAGCAGGCCTCGCCTGACTGAGGCATGGTCCTTGACGGCACTTGTGCTAGTAATGACGGGTTCATTTGAGCAGACAGCAGGGTGAAGCAGGCCCAGCCTGACTGAGGCCTCGTCCTTGACGTCACTTGTGCTAGTAATGACGGGCTCATTTGAGCAGACAGCAGGGTGAAGCAGGCCCCGCCTGACTGAGGCCTCGTCCTTGACGTCACTTGTGCTAGTAATGACGGGTTCATTTGAGCAGACAGCAGGGTGAAGAAGGCCTTGCCTGACTGAGGCTTGGTCCTGGACGTCACTTGTGCTTGCAATGACGGGCTCATTTGAGCAGACAGCAGGGTGAATCAGGCCCCGCCTGACTGAGGCCTGGTCCTTGACGTCACTTGAGCTAGTAATGACGGGTTCATTTGAGCAGACAGCAGGGTGAAGAAGGCCTTGCCTGACTGAGGCTTGGTCCTGGACGTCACTTGTGCTTGCAATGACGGGCTCATTTGAGCAGACAGCAGGGTGAAGCAGGCCTCACCTGACTGAGGCTGGGTCCTTGACGTCACTTGTGCTAGCAATGACGGGCTAATTTGAGCAGACAGCAGGGTGAATCAGGCCTCGCCTGCCTGGGGCCAGGTCCTTGACGTCACTTGAGCTAGTAATGACGGGCTCATTTGAGCAGACAGCAGGGTGAAGCAGGCCCCGCCTGACTGAGGCCTCGTCCTTGACGTCACTTGTGCTAGCAATGACAGGCTCATTTGAGCAGACAGCAGGGTGAAGCAGGCCTCGCCTGACTGAGGCATGGTCCTTGACGTCACTTGTGCTAGTAATGACGGGTTCATTTGAGCAGACAGCAGGCTGAAGCAGGCCTCGCCTGACTGAGGCCTGGTCCTTGATGTCACTTGTGCTAGCAATGACGGGCTCATTTGAGCAGACAGCAGGGTGAAGCAGTCCTCGCCTGACTGAGGCCTCGTCCTTGGCGTCACTTGTGCTAGCAATGACGGGCTCATTTGAGCAGACAGCAGGCTGAAGCAGGCCTCGCCTGACTGAGGCCTGGTCCTGGACGTCACTTGTGCCGGCAATGAAGGTGGCACGCGGGGCTCATATGAGCAGACAGCAGGGTGAAGCAGGCCCCGCCTGACTGAGGCTAGGTCCTTGATGTCACTTGTGCTAGTAATGACGGGCTCATTTGAGCAGACAGCAGGGTGAAGCAGGCCTCGCCTAACTGAGGCCTCGCCTGACTGAGGCCTGGTCCTTGACGTCACTTGTGCTAGCAATGACGGGCTCATTTGAGCAGAAAGCAGGGTGAAGCAGGCCTCGCCTGACTGAGGCCTGGTCCTTGACGTCACTTGTGCTAGCAATGACGGGCTCATTTGAGCAGACAGCAGGGTGAAGCAGGCCTTTCCCGACTGAGGCCTGGTCCTGGACGTCACTTGTGCTAGCAATGACGGGCTCATTTGAGCAGACAGCAGGGTGAAGCAGGCCTCGCCTGACAGGCCTGGTCCTTGACGTCACTTGTGCTTGCAATGACGGGCTCATTTGAGCAGACAGCAGGGTGAAGCAGGCCTCGCCTGACTGAGGCATGGTCCTTGACGTCACTTGTGCTAGAAATGACGGGCTAATTTGAGCAGACAGCACTGTGAAGCAGGCCTCGCCTGACTGATGCCTGGTCCTTGACGTCACTTGTGCTAGCAATGACGGGCTCATTTGAGCAGACAGCAGGGTGAAGCAGGCCTCGCCATTACTGAGGCATGGTCCTTGACGTCACTTGTGCTAGCAATGACAGGCTCATTTGAGCAGACAGCAGGGTGAAGCAGGCCTCGCCTGACTGATGCCTGGTCCTGGACGTCACTTGTGCTAGCAATGACGGGCTCATTTGAGCAGACAGCAGGGTGAAGCAGGCCTCGCAGTACTGAGGCCTGGTCCTTGATGTCACTTGTGCTGGCAATGACGGGCTCATTTGAGCAGACAGCAGGGTGAAGCAGGCCCCGCCTGACTGAGGCCTGGTCCTGGACGTCACTTGTGCTAGCAATGACGGGCTCATTTGAGCAGACAGCAGGGTGAAGCAGGCCCCGCCTGACTGAGGCCTGGTCCTTGACGTCACTTGTGCTTGCAATGACGGGCTCATTTGAGCAGACAGCAGGGTGAAGCAGGCCTCGCCTGACTGAGGCCTCGTCCTTGACGTCACTTGTGCTAGTAATGACGGGTTCATTTGAGCAGACAGCAGGGTGAAGCAGTCCTCGCCTGACTGAGGCCTGGTCCTTGATGTCACTTGTGCTAGCAATGACGGGCTCATTTGAGCAGACAGCAGGGTGAAGCAGGCCTCGCCTGACTGAGGCCTGGTCCTTGACGTCACTTGTGCTTGCAATGACGGGCTCATTTGAGCAGACAGCAGGGTGAAGCAGGCCTCGCCTGACTGAGGCCTGGTCCTGAACGTCACTTGTGCTGGCAATGACAGGCTCATTTGAGCAGACAGCAGGGTGAAGCAGGCCTTGCCTGACTGAGGCCTGGTCCTTGACGTCACTTGTGCTAGCAATGACGGGCTCATTTGAGCAGAGAGCAGGGTGAAGCAGGCCTCGCCAGACTGAGGCAGGTCCTTGACGTCACTTGTGCTAGCAATGACGAGCTCATTTGAGCAGACAGCAGGGTGAAGCAGGCCTCGCCTGACTGAGGCCTGGTCCTTGACGTCACTTGTGCTAGCAATGACGGGCTCATTTGAGCAGACAGCAGGGTAAAGCAGGCCTCGCCTGACTGAGGCCTGGTCCTGGACGTCACTTGTGCAAGCAATGACGGGCTCATTGGAGCAGACAGCAGGGTGAAGCAGGCCTCGCCTGACTGAGGCCTGGTCCTTGACATCACTTGTGCTAGCAATGACGGTGGCACGCGGGGCTCATTTGAGCAGACAGCAGGGTGAAGGAGGACCCGCCTGACTGAGGCCTGGTCCTTGACGTCACTTGTGCCAGCAATGACGGTGGCACGCGGGGCTCATTTGAGCAGACAGCAGGGTGAAGCAGGCCCCGCCTGACTGAGGCTTGGTCCTGGACGTCACTTGTGCTTGCAATGACGGGCTCATTTGAGCAGACAGCAGGGTGAAGCAGGCCCCGCCTGACTGAGGCCTGGTCCTTGACGTCACTTGTGCTAGCAATGACGGGCTCATTTGGGCAGTCAGCAGGGTGAAGCAGGCCTCGCCTGATTGAGGCCTGGTCCTTGACGTCACTTGTGCTAGCAATGACGGGCTCATTTGAGCAGACAGCAGGGTGAAGCAGGCCCCGCCTGACTGAGGCCTGGTCCTTGACGTCACTTGTGCTTGCAATGACGGGCTCATTTGAGCAGACAGCACGGTGAAGCAGGCCTCGCCTGACTGATGCCTGGTACTTGACGTCACTTGTGCTAGCAATGACGGGCTCATTTGAGCAGACAGCAGGGTGAAGCAGGCCTCGCCTGACTGAGGCATGGTCCTTGACGTCACTTGTGCTGGCAATGACGGGCTCATTTCAGCAGACAGCAGGGTGAAGCAGGCCTCGCCTGACTGAGGCCTGGTCCTTGACGTCACTTGTGCTGGCAATGACGGGCCCATTTGAGTAGACAGCAGGGTGAAGCAGGCCTCGCCTGACAGGCCTGGTCCTTGATGTCACTTGTGCTAGTAATGACGGGCTCATTTGAGCAGACAGCAGGGTGAAGCAGGCCCCGCCTGACTGAGGCCTGGTCCTGGACGTCACGTGTGCTAGCAATGACGGGCTCGTTTGAGCAGACAGCAGGGTGAAGCAGGCCTCGCCTGACTGAGGCTTGGTCCTGGACGTCACTTGTGCTTGCAATGACGGGCTCATTTGAGCAGACAGCAGGGTGAAGCAGTCCTCGCCTGACTGAGGCCTGGTCCTTGACGTCACTTGTGCCAGCAATGACGGGCTCATTTGAGCAGACAGCAGGGTAAAGCAGGCCCGCCTGACTGAGGCATGGTCCTGGACGTCACTTGTGCTAGCAATGACGGGCTCATTTGAGCAGACAGAAGGGTGAAGCAGGCCTCGCCTGACTGAGGCCTGGTCCTGGACGTCACTTGTGCTAGCAATGACGGGCTCATTTGAGCAGACAGCAGGGTGAAGCAGGCCTCGCATGACAGGCCTGGTCCTGGACGTCACTTGTGCTAGCAATGACGGGCTCATTTGAGCAGACAGCAGGGTGAAGCAGGCCTCGCCTGACTGAGGCCTGGTCCTTGATGTCACTTGTGCTGGCAATGACGGGCTCATTTGAGCAGACAGCAGGGTGAAGCAGGCCCCGCCTGACTGAGGCCTGGTCCTGGACGTCACTTGTGCTAGCAATGATGGGCTCATTTGAGCAGACAGCAGGGTGAAGCAGGCCCCGCCTGACTGAGGCCTGGTCCTTGACGTCACTTGTGCTTGCAATGACGGGCTCATTTGAGCAGACAGCAGGGTGAAGCAGGCCTCGCCTGACTGAGGCCTCGTCCTTGACGTCACTTGTGCTAGTAATGACGGGTTCATTTGAGCAGACAGCAGGGTGAAGCAGGCCTTGCCTGACTGAGGCTTGGTCCTGGACGTCACTTGTGCTTGCAATGACGGGCTCATTTGAGCAGACAGCAGGGTGAAGCAGGCCCCGCCTGACTGAGGCTGGGTCCTTGACGTCACTTGTGCTAGCAATGACGGGCTCATTTGAGCAGACAGCAGGGTGAAGCAGGCCTCGCCTGACTGAGTCCTGGTCCTGGACGTCACGTGTGCTAGCAATGACAGGTTCATTTGAGCAGACAGCAGGGTGAAGCAGGCCTCGCCTGACTGAGGCCTCGTCCTTGACGTCACTTGTGCTAGTAATGACGGGCTCATTTGAGCAGACAGCAGGGTGAAGCAGGCCTCGCCTGACTGAGGCTTGGTCCTGGACGTCACTTGTGCTAGCAATGACAGGCTCATTTGAGCAGACAGCAGGGTGAAGCAGGCCTCGCCTGACTGAGGCCTGGTCCTTGACGTCACGTGTGCTAGCAATGACAGGTTCATTTGAGCAGACAGCAGGGTGAAGCAGGCCTCGCCTGACTGAGGCCTCGTCCTTGACGTCACTTGTGCTAGTAATGACGGGCTCATTTGAGCAGACAGCAGGGTGAAGCAGGCCTCGCCTGACTGAGGCTTGGTCCTGGACGTCACTTGTGCTAGCAATGACAGGCTCATTTGAGCAGACAGCAGGGTGAAGCAGGCCTCGCCTGACTGAGGCCTGGTCCTTGACGTCACTTGTGCTAGCAATGACGGGCTCATTTGAGCAGACAGCAGGGTGAAGCAGGCCTCGCCTGACTGAGGCCTGGTCCTTGACGTCACTTGTGCTAGCAATGACGGGCTCATTTGAGCAGACAGCAGGGTGAAGCAGGCCTTGCCTGACTGAGGCCTGGTCCTTGACGTCACTTGTGCTAGTAATGACGGGCTCATTTCAGCAGACAGCAGGCTGAAGCAGGCCTTGCCTGACTGAGGCCTGGTCCTGGACGTCACTTGTGCTAGCAATGACGGGCTCATTTGAGCAGACAGCAGGGTGAAGCAGGCCCCTCCCGACTGAGGCCTGGTCCTTGACGTCACTTGTGCTAGCAATGACGGGCTCATTTGAGCAGACAGTAGGGTGAAGCAGGCCTCGCCTGACTGAGGCCTGGTCCTGGACGTCACTTGTGCTTGCAATGACGGGCTCATTTGAGCAGACAGCAGGGTGAAGCAGGCCTCGCCTAACTCAGGCCTGGTCCTTGACGTCACTTGTGCTTGCAATGACGGGCTCATTTGAGCAGACAGCAGGCTGAAGCAGGCCTCGCCTGACTGAGGCCTGGTCCTTGACGTCACTTGTGCTAGCAATGACGGGCTCATTTGAGCAGACAGCAGGGTGAAGCAGTCCTCGCCTGACTGAGGCCTCGTCCTTGACGTCACTTGTGCTAGCAATGACGGGCTCATTTGAGCAGACAGCAGGCTGAAGCAGGCCTCGCCTGACTGAGGCCTGGTCCTGGACGTCACGTGTGCCAGCAATGACGGGCTCATTTGAGCAGACAGCAGGGTGAAGCAGTCCTCGCCTGACTGAGGCTTGGTCCTGGACGTCACTTGTGCTTGCAATGACGGGCTCATTTGAGCAGACAGCAGGGTGAAGCAGGACTCGCCTGACTGAGGCCTGGTCCTTTACGTCACTTGTGCTAGCAATGACGGGCTCATTTGAGCAGACAGCAGGGTGAATCAGGCCCCGCCTGACTGAGGCCTGGTCCTTGATGTCACTTGTGCTAGTAATGACGGGCTCATTTGAGCAGACAGCAGGGTGAATCAGGCCCCGCCTGACTGAGGCCTGGTCCTTGATGTCACTTGTGCTAGTAATGACGGGCTCATTTGAGCAGACAGCAGGGTGAAGCAGGCCTCGCCTGACTGATGCCTGGTCCTTGACGTCACTTGTGCTAGCATAGACGGGCTCATTTGAGCAGACAGCAGGGTGAAGCAGGCCTCGCCTGACTGAGGCATGGTCCTTGACGTCACTTGTGCTAGCAATGACGGGCTCATTTGAGCAGACAGCAGGGTGAAGCAGGCCTCGCCTGACTGAGGCCTGGTCCTGGACGCCACTTGTGCTGGCAATGACGGGCTCATTTGAGCAGACAGCAGGGTGAAGCAGGCCTCGCCTGACTGAGGCCTGGTCCTGAACGTCACTTGTGCTTGCAATGACGGGCTCATTTGAGCAGACAGCACGGTGAAGCAGGCCTCGCCTGACTGATGCCTGGTCCTTGACGTCACTTGTGCTAGCAATGACGGGCTCATTTGAGCAGACAGCAGGGTGAAGCAGGCCTCGCCTGACTGAGGCATGGTCCTTGACGTCACTTGTGCTGGCAATGACGGGCTCATTTCAGCAGACAGCAGGGTGAAGCAGGTCTCGCCTGACTGAGGCCTGGTCCTTGACGTCACTTGTGCTGGCAATGACGGGCTCATTTGAGTAGACAGCAGGGTGAAGCAGGCCTCGCCTGACAGGCCAGGTCCTTGACGTCACTTGTGCTAGCAATGACGGGCCCATTTGAGTAGACAGCAGGGTGAAGCAGGCCTCGCCTGACAGGCCTGGTCCTTGATGTCACTTGTGCTAGCAATGAAGGTGGCGCGCGGGGCTCATTTGAGCAGACAGCAGGGTGAAGCAGGCCCCGCCTGACTGAGGCCTGGTCCTTGACGTCACTTGTGCTAGCAATGACGGGCTCATTTGAGCAGACAGCAGGGTGAAGCAGGCCTCGCCTGACTGAGGCCTGGTCCTGGACGTCACTTGTGCTTGCAATGACGGGCTCATTTGAGCAGACAGCAGGGTGAAGCAGGCCTCGCCTGACTGAGGCCTGGTCCTTGATGTCACTTGTGCTGGCAATGACGGGCTCATTTGAGCAGACAGCAGGGTGAAGCAGGCCACGCCTGACTGAGGCCTGGTCCTGGACGTCACTTGTGCTTGCAATGACGGGCTCATTTGAGCAGACAGCAGGGTGAAGCAGGCCTCGCCTGACTGAGGCCTGGTCCTGGACGTCACTTGTGCTTGCAATGACGGGCTCATTTGAGCAGACAGCAGGGTGAAGCAGGCCTCGCCTAACTCAGGCCTGGTCCTTGACGTCACTTGTGCTAGCAATGACGGGCTCATTTGAGCAGACAGCAGGGTGAAGCAGGCCTCGCCTGACTGAGGCCTGGTCCTTTACGTCACTTGTGCTAGCAATGACGGGCTCATTGGAGCAGACAGAAGGGTGAAGCAGGCCTTGCCTGACTGAGGCTTGGTCCTGGACGTCACTTGTGCTTGCAATGACGGGCTCATTTGAGCAGACAGCAGGGTGAAGCAGGCCTCGCCTGACTGAGGCATGGTCCTTGACGGCACTTGTGCTAGTAATGACGGGTTCATTTGAGCAGACAGCAGGGTGAAGCAGGCCCAGCCTGACTGAGGCCTCGTCCTTGACGTCACTTGTGCTAGTAATGACGGGCTCATTTGAGCAGACAGCAGGGTGAAGCAGGCCCCGCCTGACTGAGGCCTCGTCCTTGACGTCACTTGTGCTAGTAATGACGGGTTCATTTGAGCAGACAGCAGGGTGAAGAAGGCCTTGCCTGACTGAGGCTTGGTCCTGGACGTCACTTGTGCTTGCAATGACGGGCTCATTTGAGCAGACAGCAGGGTGAATCAGGCCCCGCCTGACTGAGGCTGGGTCCTTGACGTCACTTGTGCTAGCAATGACGGGCTAATTTGAGCAGACAGCAGGGTGAATCAGGCCTCGCCTGCCTGGGGCCAGGTCCTTGACGTCACTTGAGCTAGTAATGACGGGCTCATTTGAGCAGACAGCAGGGTGAAGCAGGCCCCGCCTGACTGAGGCCTCGTCCTTGACGTCACCTGTGCTAGCAATGACAGGCTCATTTGAGCAGACAGCAGGGTGAAGCAGGCCTCGCCTGACTGAGGCATGGTCCTTGACGTCACTTGTGCTAGTAATGACGGGTTCATTTGAGCAGACAGCAGGCTGAAGCAGGCCTCGCCTGACTGAGGCCTGGTCCTTGACGTCACTTGTGCTAGCAATGACGGGCTCATTTGAGCAGACAGCAGGGTGAAGCAGTCCTCGCCTGACTGAGGCCTCGTCCTTGGCGTCACTTGTGCTAGCAATGACGGGCTCATTTGAGCAGACAGCAGGCTGAAGCAGGCCTCGCCTGACTGAGGCCTGGTCCTGGACGTCACTTGTGCCGGCAATGAAGGTGGCACGCGGGGCTCATATGAGCAGACAGCAGGGTGAAGCAGGCCCCGCCTGACTGAGGCTTGGTCCTTGATGTCACTTGTGCTAGTAATGACGGGCTCATTTGAGCAGACAGCAGGGTGAAGCAGGCCTCGCCTAACTGAGGCCTCGCCTGACTGAGGCCTGGTCCTTGACGTCACTTGTGCTAGCAATGACGGGCTCATTTGAGCAGACAGCAGGGTGAAGCAGGCCTCGCCTGACTGAGGCCTGGTCCTTGACGTCACTTGTGCTAGCAATGACGGGCTCATTTGAGCAGACAGCAGGGTGAAGCAGGCCTTTCCCGACTGAGGCCTGGTCCTGGACGTCACTTGTGCTAGCAATGACGGGCTCATTTGAGCAGACAGCAGGGTGAAGCAGGCCTCGCCTGACAGGCCTGGTCCTTGACGTCACTTGTGCTTGCAATGACGGGCTCATTTGAGCAGACAGCAGGGTGAAGCAGGCCTCGCCTGACTGAGGCATGGTCCTTGACGTCACTTGTGCTAGAAATGACGGGCTAATTTGAGCAGACAGCACTGTGAAGCAGGCCTCGCCTGACTGATGCCTGGTCCTTGACGTCACTTGTGCTAGCAATGACGGGCTCATTTGAGCAGACAGCAGGGTGAAGCAGGCCTCGCCATTACTGAGGCATGGTCCTTGACGTCACTTGTGCTAGCAATGACAGGCTCATTTGAGCAGACAGCAGGGTGAAGCAGGCCTCGCCTGACTGATGCCTGGTCCTGGACGTCACTTGTGCAAGCAATGACGGGCTCATTTGAGCAGACAGCAGGGTGAAGCAGGCCTCGCAGTACTGAGGCCTGGTCCTTGATGTCACTTGTGCTGGCAATGACGGGCTCATTTGAGCAGACAGCAGGGTGAAGCAGGCCCCGCCTGACTGAGGCCTGGTCCTGGACGTCACTTGTGCTAGCAATGACGGGCTCATTTGAGCAGACAGCAGGGTGAAGCAGGCCCCGCCTGACTGAGGCCTGGTCCTTGACGTCACTTGTGCTTGCAATGACGGGCTCATTTAAGCAGACAGCAGGGTGAAGCAGGCCTCGCCTGACTGAGGCCTCGTCCTTGACGTCACTTGTGCTAGTAATGACGGGTTCATTTGAGCAGACAGCAGGGTGAAGCAGTCCTCGCCTGACTGAGGCCTGGTCCTTGATGTCACTTGTGCTAGCAATGACGGGCTCATTTGAGCAGACAGCAGGGTGAAGCAGGCCTCGCCTGACTGAGGCCTGGTCCTTGACGTCACTTGTGCTTGCAATGACGGGCTCATTTGAGCAGACAGCAGGGTGAAGCAGGCCTCGCCTGACTGAGGCCTGGTCCTGAACGTCACTTGTGCTGGCAATGACAGGCTCATTTGAGCAGACAACAGGGTGAAGCACGCCTCGCCTGACTGAGGCCTGGTCCTTGACGTCACTTGTGCTAGCAATGACGGGCTCATTTGAGCAGACAGCAGGGTGAAGCAGGCCTCGCCTGACTGAGGCCTGGTCCTTGACGTCACTTGTGCTAGCAATGACGGGCTCATTTGAGCAGACAGCAGGGTAAAGCAGGCCTCGCCTGACTGAGGCCTGGTCCTGGACGTCACTTGTGCAAGCAATGACGGGCTCATTGGAGCAGACAGCAGGGTGAAGCAGGCCTCGCCTGACTGAGGCCTGGTCCTTGACATCACTTGTGCTAGCAATGACGGTGGCACGCGGGGCTCATTTGAGCAGACAGCAGGGTGAAGGAGGACCCGCCTGACTGAGGCCTGGTCCTTGACGTCACTTGTGCCAGCAATGACGGTGGCACGCGGGGCTCATTTGAGCAGACAGCAGGGTGAAGCAGGCCCCGCCTGACTGAGGCTTGGTCCGGACGTCACTTGTGCTTGCAATGACGGGCTCATTTGAGCAGACAGCAGGGTGAAGCAGGCCCCGCCTGACTGAGGCCTGGTCCTTGACGTCACTTGTGCTAGCAATGACGGGCTCATTTGGGCAGTCAGCAGGGTGAAGCAGGCCTCGCCTGATTGAGGCCTGGTCCTTGACGTCACTTGTGCTAGCAATGACGGGCTCATTTGAGCAGACAGCAGGGTGAAGCAGGCCCCGCCTGACTGAGGCCTGGTCCTTGACGTCACTTGTGCTTGCAATGACGGGCTCATTTGAGCAGACAGCACGGTGAAGCAGGCCTCGCCTGACTGATGCCTGGTACTTGACGTCACTTGTGCTAGCAATGACGGGCTCATTTGAGCAGACAGCAGGGTGAAGCAGGCCTCGCCTGACTGAGGCATGGTCCTTGACGTCACTTGTGCTGGCAATGACGGGCTCATTTCAGCAGACAGCAGGGTGAAGCAGGCCTCGCCTGACTGAGGCCTGGTCCTTGACGTCACTTGTGCTGGCAATGACGGGCCCATTTGAGTAGACAGCAGGGTGAAGCAGGCCTCGCCTGACAGGCCTGGTCCTTGATGTCACTTGTGCTAGTAATGACGGGCTCATTTGAGCAGACAGCAGGGTGAAGCAGGCCCCGCCTGACTGAGGCCTGGTCCTGGACGTCACGTGTGCTAGCAATGACGGGCTCGTTTGAGCAGACAGCAGGGTGAAGCAGGCCTCGCCTGACTGAGGCTTGGTCCTGGACGTCACTTGTGCTTGCAATGACGGGCTCATTTGAGCAGACAGCAGGGTGAAGCAGTCCTCGCCTGACTGAGGCCTGGTCCTTGACGTCACTTGTGCCAGCAATGACGGGCTCATTTGAGCAGACAGCAGGGTAAAGCAGGCCCGCCTGACTGAGGCATGGTCCTGGACGTCACTTGTGCTAGCAATGACGGGCTCATTTGAGCAGACAGAAGGGTGAAGCAGGCCTCGCCTGACTGAGGCCTGGTCCTGGACGTCACTTGTGCTAGCAATGACGGGCTCATTTGAGCAGACAGCAGGGTGAAGCAGGCCTCGCCTGACAGGCCTGGTCCTGGACGTCACTTGTGCTAGCAATGACGGGCTCATTTGAGCAGACAGCAGGGTGAAGCAGGCCTCGCCTGACTGAGGCCTGGTCCTTGATGTCACTTGTGCTGGCAATGACGGGCTCATTTGAGCAGACAGCAGGGTGAAGCAGGCCCCGCCTGACTGAGGCCTGGTCCTGGACGTCACTTGTGCTAGCAATGATGGGCTCATTTGAGCAGACAGCAGGGTGAAGCAGGCCCCGCCTGACTGAGGCCTGGTCCTTGACGTCACTTGTGCTTGCAATGACGGGCTCATTTGAGCAGACAGCAGGGTGAAGCAGGCCTCGCCTGACTGAGGCCTCGTCCTTGACGTCACTTGTGCTAGTAATGACGGGTTCATTTGAGCAGACAGCAGGGTGAAGCAGGCCTTGCCTGACTGAGGCTTGGTCCTGGACGTCACTTGTGCTTGCAATGACGGGCTCATTTGAGCAGACAGCAGGGTGAAGCAGGCCCCGCCTGACTGAGGCTGGGTCCTTGACGTCACTTGTGCTAGCAATGACGGGCTCATTTGAGCAGACAGCAGGGTGAAGCAGGCCTCGCCTGACTGAGTCCTGGTCCTGGACGTCACGTGTGCTAGCAATGACAGGTTCATTTGAGCAGACAGCAGGGTGAAGCAGGCCTCGCCTGACTGAGGCCTCGTCCTTGACGTCACTTGTGCTAGTAATGACGGGCTCATTTGAGCAGACAGCAGGGTGAAGCAGGCCTCGCCTGACTGAGGCTTGGTCCTGGACGTCACTTGTGCTAGCAATGACAGGCTCATTTGAGCAGACAGCAGGGTGAAGCAGGCCTCGCCTGACTGAGGCCTGGTCCTTGACGTCACTTGTGCTAGCAATGACGGGCTCATTTGAGCAGACAGCAGGGTGAAGCAGGCCTCGCCTGACTGAGGCCTGGTCCTTGACGTCACTTGTGCTAGCAATGACGGGCTCATTTGAGCAGACAGCAGGGTAAAGCAGGCCTCGCCTGACTGAGGCCTGGTCCTGGACGTCACTTGTGCAAGCAATGACGGGCTCATTGGAGCAGACAGCAGGGTGAAGCAGGCCTCGCCTGACTGAGGCCTGGTCCTTGACATCACTTGTGCTAGCAATGACGGTGGCACGCGGTGCTCATTTGAGCAGACAGCAGGGTGAAGGAGGACCCGCCTGACTGAGGCCTGGTCCTTGACGTCACTTGTGCCAGCAATGACGGTGGCACGCGGGGCTCATTTGAGCAGACAGCAGGGTGAAGCAGGCCCCGCCTGACTGAGGCTTGGTCCTGGACGTCACTTGTGCTTGCAATGACGGGCTCATTTGAGCAGACAGCAGGGTGAAGCAGGCCCCGCCTGACTGAGGCCTGGTCCTTGACGTCACTTGTGCTAGCAATGACGGGCTCATTTGGGCAGTCAGCAGGGTGAAGCAGGCCTCGCCTGACTGAGGCCTGGTCCTTGACGTCACTTGTGCTAGCAATGACGGGCTCATTTGAGCAGACAGCAGGGTGAAGCAGGCCCCGCCTGACTGAGGCCTGGTCCTTGACGTCACTTGTGCTAGCAATGACGGGCTCATTTGAGCAGACAGCAGGGTGAAGCAGGCATCGCCCGACTGAGGCCTGGTCCTTGACGTCACTTGTGCTAGCAATGACGGGCTCATTTGAGCAGACAGCAGGGTAAAGCAGGCCTCGCCCGACTGAGGCCTGGTCCTTGACGTCACTTGTGCTAGCAATGACGGGCTCATTTGAGCAGACAGCAGGGTGAAGCAGGCCTCGCCTGACTGAGGCCAGATCCTTGACGTCACGTGTGCTTGCAATGACAGGCTCATTTGAGCAGACAGCAGGGGGAAGCAGGCCTCGCCTGACTGAGGCCTGGTCCTTGATGTCACTTGTGCTAGCAATGACGGGCTCATTTGAGCAGACAGCAGGGTGAAGCAGGCCTCGCCTGACTGAGGCCTGGTCCTGGACGTCACTTGTGCTAGCAATGACGGGCTCATTTGAGCAGACAGCAGGGTGAAGCAGGCCTCGCCTGACTGAGGCCTGGTCCTTGACGTCACTTGTGCTTGCAATGACGGGCTCATTTGAGCAGACAGCAGGGTGAAGCAGGCCTCGCCTGACTGAGGCTTGGTCCTGGACGTCACTTGTGCTTGCAATGACGGGCTCATTTGAGCAGACAGCAGGGTGGAGCAGGCCACGCCTGACTGAGGGCTGGTCATTGACGTCACTTGTGCTAGCAATGACAGGCTCATTTGAGCAGACAGCAGGGTGAAGCAGGCCTCGCCTGACTGAGGCCTGGTCCTTGATGTCACTTGTGCTAGTAATGACGGGCTCATTTGAGCAGACAGCAGGGTGAAGCAGGCCTCGCCTAACTGAGGCCTCGCCTGACTGAGGCCTGGTCCTGGACGTCACGTGTGCTAGCAATGACGGGCTCATTTGAGCAGACAGCAGGGTGAAGCAGGCCTCGCCTGACTGAGGCCTGGTCCTTGACGTCACTTGTGCTAGCAATGACGGGCTCATTTGAGCAGACAGCAGGGTGAAGCAGGCCTCGCCTGACTGAGGCCTGGTCCTGAACGTCACTTGTGCTGGCAATGACGGGCTCATTTGAGCAGACAGCAGGGTGAAGCAGGCCTCGCCTGACTGAGGCCTGGTCCTGGACGTCACTTGTGCTAGCAATGACGGGCTCATTTGAGCAGACAGCAGGGTGAAGAAGGCCTCGCCTGACTGAGGCCTGGTCCTGAACCTCACTTGTGCTGGCAATGACGGGCTCCTTTGAGCAGACAGCACGGTGAAGCAGGCCTCGCCTGACTGAGGCCTGGTCCTTGACGTCACTTGTGCTAGCAATGACGGCCTCATTTGAGCAGACAGCAGGGTGAAGCAGGCCTTGCCTGACTGAGGCTTGGTCCTGGACGTCACTTGTGCTTGCAATGACGGGCTCATTTGAGCAGACAGCAGGGTGAAGCAGGCCCCGCCTGACTGAGGCGTGGTCATTGACGTCACTTGTGCTAGCAATGACGGGCTCATTTGAGCAGACAGCAGGGTGAAGCAGGTCTCGCCTGACTGAGGCCTGGTCCTGAACGTCACTTGTGCTGGCAATGACGGGCTCATTTGAGCAGACAGCAGGGTGAAGCAGGCCACGCCTGACTGAGGCCTGGTCCTTGACGTCACTTGTGCTAGCAATGACGGGCTCATTTGAGCAGACAGCAGGCTGAAGCAGGCCTCGCCTGACTGAGGCCTGGTCCTTGACGTCACTTGTGCCAGCAATGAAGGTGGCACGCGGGGCTCATTTGAGCAGACAGCAGGGTGAAGCAGGCCTTGCCTGACTGAGGCCTGGTCCTTGACGTCACTTGTGCTAGTAATGACGGGCTCATTTCAGCAGACAGCAGGCTGAAGCAGGCCTTGCCTGACTGAGGCCTGGTCCTGGACGTCACTTGTGCTAGCAATGACGGGCTCATTTGAGCAGACAGCAGGGTGAAGCAGGCCCCTCCCGACTGAGGCCTGGTCCTTGACGTCACTTGTGCTAGCAATGACGGGCTCATTTGAGCAGACAGTAGGGTGAAGCAGGCCTCGCCTGACTGAGGCCTGGTCCTGGACGTCACTTGTGCTTGCAATGACGGGCTCATTTGAGCAGACAGCAGGGTGAAGCAGGCCTCGCCTAACTCAGGCCTGGTCCTTGACGTCACTTGTGCTTGCAATGACGGGCTCATTTGAGCAGACAGCAGGCTGAAGCAGGCCTCGCCTGACTGAGGCCTGGTCCTTGACGTCACTTGTGCTAGCAATGACGGGCTCATTTGAGCAGACAGCAGGGTGAAGCAGTCCTCGCCTGACTGAGGCCTCGTCCTTGACGTCACTTGTGCTAGCAATGACGGGCTCATTTGAGCAGACAGCAGGCTGAAGCAGGCCTCGCCTGACTGAGGCCTGGTCCTGGACGTCACGTGTGCCAGCAATGACGGCTCATTTGAGCAGACAGCAGGGTGAAGCAGTCCTCGCCTGACTGAGGCTTGGTCCTGGACGTCACTTGTGCTTGCAATGACGGGCTCATTTGAGCAGACAGCAGGGTGAAGCAGGACTCGCCTGACTGAGGCCTGGTCCTTTACGTCACTTGTGCTAGCAATGACGGGCTCATTTGAGCAGACAGCAGGGTGAATCAGGCCCCGCCTGACTGAGGCCTGGTCCTTGATGTCACTTGTGCTAGTAATGACGGGCTCATTTGAGCAGACAGCAGGGTGAATCAGGCCCCGCCTGACTGAGGCCTGGTCCTTGATGTCACTTGTGCTAGTAATGACGGGCTCATTTGAGCAGACAGCAGGGTGAAGCAGGCCTCGCCTGACTGATGCCTGGTCCTTGACGTCACTTGTGCTAGCATAGACGGGCTCATTTGAGCAGACAGCAGGGTGAAGCAGGCCTCGCCTGACTGAGGCATGGTCCTTGACGTCACTTGTGCTAGCAATGACGGGCTCATTTGAGCAGACAGCAGGGTGAAGCAGGCCTCGCCTGACTGAGGCCTGGTCCTGGACGTCACTTGTGCTGGCAATGACGGGCTCATTTGAGCAGACAGCAGGGTGAAGCAGGCCTCGCCTGACTGAGGCCTGGTCCTGAACGTCACTTGTGCTTGCAATGACGGGCTCATTTGAGCAGACAGCACGGTGAAGCAGGCCTCGCCTGACTGATGCCTGGTCCTTGACGTCACTTGTGCTAGCAATGACGGGCTCATTTGAGCAGACAGCAGGGTGAAGCAGGCCTCGCCTGACTGAGGCATGGTCCTTGACGTCACTTGTGCTGGCAATGACGGGCTCATTTCAGCAGACAGCAGGGTGAAGCAGGTCTCGCCTGACTGAGGCCTGGTCCTTGACGTCACTTGTGCTGGCAATGACGGGCTCATTTGAGTAGACAGCAGGGTGAAGCAGGCCTCGCCTGACAGGCCAGGTCCTTGACGTCACTTGTGCTAGCAATGACGGGCCCATTTGAGTAGACAGCAGGGTGAAGCAGGCCTCGCCTGACAGGCCTGGTCCTTGATGTCACTTGTGCTAGCAATGAAGGTGGCGCGCGGGGCTCATTTGAGCAGACAGCAGGGTGAAGCAGGCCCCGCCTGACTGAGGCCTGGTCCTTGACGTCACTTGTGCTAGCAATGACGGGCTCATTTGAGCAGACAGCAGGGTGAAGCAGGCCTCGCCTGACTGAGGCCTGGTCCTGGACGTCACTTGTGCTTGCAATGACGGGCTCATTTGAGCAGACAGCAGGGTGAAGCAGGCCTCGCCTGACTGAGGCCTGGTCCTGAACGTCACTTGTGCTTGCAATGACGGGCTCATTTGAGCAGACAGCACGGTGAAGCAGGCCTCGCCTGACTGATGCCTGGTCCTTGACGTCACTTGTGCTAGCAATGACGGGCTCATTTGAGCAGACAGCAGGGTGAAGCAGGCCTCGCCTGACTGAGGCATGGTCCTTGACGTCACTTGTGCTGGCAATGACGGGCTCATTTCAGCAGACAGCAGGGTGAAGCAGGTCTCGCCTGACTGAGGCCTGGTCCTTGACGTCACTTGTGCTGGCAATGACGGGCTCATTTGAGTAGACAGCAGGGTGAAGCAGGCCTCGCCTGACAGGCCAGGTCCTTGACGTCACTTGTGCTAGCAATGACGGGCCCATTTGAGTAGACAGCAGGGTGAAGCAGGCCTCGCCTGACAGGCCTGGTCCTTGATGTCACTTGTGCTAGCAATGAAAGTGGCGCGCGGGGCTCATTTGAGCAGACAGCAGGGTGAAGCAGGCCCCGCCTGACTGAGGCCTGGTCCTTGACGTCACTTGTGCTAGCAATGACGGGCTCATTTGAGCAGACAGCAGGGTGAAGCAGGCCTCGCCTGACTGAGGCCTGGTCCTGGACGTCACTTGTGCTTGCAATGACGGGCTCATTTGAGCAGACAGCAGGGTGAAGCAGGCCTCGCCTGACTGAGGCCTGGTCCTTGATGTCACTTGTGCTGGCAATGACGGGCTCATTTGAGCAGACAGCAGGGTGAAGCAGGCCACGCCTGACTGAGGCCTGGTCCTGGACGTCACTTGTGCTTGCAATGACGGGCTCATTTGAGCAGACAGCAGGGTGAAGCAGGCCTCGCCTGACTGAGGCCTGGTCCTGGACGTCACTTGTGCTTGCAATGACGGGCTCATTTGAGCAGACAGCAGGGTGAAGCAGGCCTCGCCTAACTCAGGCCTGGTCCTTGACGTCACTTGTGCTAGCAATGACGGGCTCATTTGAGCAGACAGCAGGGTGAAGCAGGCCTCGCCTGACTGAGGCCTGGTCCTTTACGTCACTTGTGCTAGCAATGACGGGCTCATTGGAGCAGACAGAAAGGTGAAGCAGGCCTTGCCTGACTGAGGCTTGGTCCTGGACGTCACTTGTGCTTGCAATGACGGGCTCATTTGAGCAGACAGCAGGGTGAAGCAGGCCTCGCCTGACTGAGGCATGGTCCTTGACGGCACTTGTGCTAGTAATGACGGGTTCATTTGAGCAGACAGCAGGGTGAAGCAGGCCCAGCCTGACTGAGGCCTCGTCCTTGACGTCACTTGTGCTAGTAATGACGGGCTCATTTGAGCAGACAGCAGGGTGAAGCAGGCCCCGCCTGACTGAGGCCTCGTCCTTGACGTCACTTGTGCTAGTAATGACGGGTTCATTTGAGCAGACAGCAGGTTGAAGAAGGCCTTGCCTGACTGAGGCTTAGTCCTGGACGTCACTTGTGCTTGCAATGACGGGCTCATTTGAGCAGACAGCAGGGTGAATCAGGCCCCGCCTGACTGAGGCTGGGTCCTTGACGTCACTTGTGCTAGCAATGACGGGCTAATTTGAGCAGACAGCAGGGTGAATCAGGCCTCGCCTGCCTGGGGCCAGGTCCTTGACGTCACTTGAGCTAGTAATGACGGGCTCATTTGAGCAGACAGCAGGGTGAAGCAGGCCCCGCCTGACTGAGGCCTCGTCCTTGACGTCACTTGTGCTAGCAATGACAGGCTCATTTGAGCAGACAGCAGGGTGAAGCAGGCCTCGCCTGACTGAGGCATGGTCCTTGACGTCACTTGTGCTAGTAATGACGGGTTCATTTGAGCAGACAGCAGGGTGAAGCAGGCCTCGCCTGACTGAGGCCTGGTCCTGGACGTCACGTGTGCTAGTAATGACGGGCTCATTTGAGCAGACAGCAGGGTGAAGCAGGCCCCGCCTGACTGAGGCCTCGTCCTTGACGTCACTTGTGCTAGTAATGACGGGCTCATTTGAGCAGACAGCAGGGTGAAGCAGGCCCCGCCTGACTGAGGCCTCGTCCTTGACGTCACTTGTGCTAGTAATGACGGGTTCATTTGAGCAGACAGCAGGGTGAAGCAGGCCTTGCCTGACTGAGGCTTGGTCCTGGACGTCACTTGTGCTTGCAATGACGGGCTCATTTGAGCAGACAGCAGGGTGAAGCAGGCCCCGCCTGACTGAGGCCTCGTCCTTGACGTCACTTGTGCTAGTAATGACGGGTTCATTTGAGCAGACAGCAGGGTGAAGCAGGCCTCGCCTGACTGAGGCATGGTCCTTGACGTCACTTGTGCTAGTAATGACGGGTTCATTTGAGCAGACAGCAGGGTGAAGCAGGCCCCGCCTGACTGAGGCCTCGTCCTTGACGTCACTTGTGCTAGTAATGATGGGCTCATTTGAGCAGACAGCAGGGTGAAGCAGGCCCCGCCTGACTGAGGCCTCGTCCTTGACGTCACTTGTGCTAGTAATGACGGGTTCATTTGAGCAGACAGCAGGGTGAAGCAGGCCTCGCCTGACTGAGGCATGGTCCTTGACGTCACTTGTGCTAGTAGTGACGGGTTCATTTGAGCAGACAGCAGGGTGAAGCAGGCCCCGCCTGACTGAGGCCTCGTCCTTGACGTCACTTGTGCTAGTAATGACGGGTTCATTTGAGCAGACAGCAGGGTGAAGCAGGCCCCGCCTGACTGAGGCCTCGTCCTTGACGTCACTTGTGCTAGTAATGACGGGTTCATTTGAGCAGACAGCAGGGTGAAGCAGGCCTTGCCTGACTGAGGCTTGGTCCTTGACGTCACTTGTGCTAGCAATGACGGGCTCATTTGAGCAGACAGCAGGGTGAAGCAGGCCTCGCCTGACTGAGGCCTGGTCCTTTACGTCACTTGTGCTTGCAATGACGGGCTCATTTGAGCAGACAGCAGGGTGAATCAGGCCCCGCCTGACTGAGGCTGGGTCCTTGACTTCACTTGTGCTAGCAATGACGGGCTCATTTGAGCAGACAGCAGGGTGAATCAGGCCTCGCCTGCCTGGGGCCAGGTCCTTGACGTCACTTGTGCTAGTAATGACGGGTTCATTTGAGCAGACAGCAGGGTGAAGCAGGCCTTGCCTGACTGAGGCCTCGTCCTTGACGTCACTTGTGCTAGCAATGACAGGCTCATTTGAGCAGACAGCAGGGTGAAGCAGGCCTCGCCTGACTGAGGCATGGTCCTTGACGTCACTTGTGCTAGTAATGACGGGTTCATTTGAGCAGACAGCAGGGTGAAGCAGGCCCCGCCTGACTGAGGCCTCGTCCTTGACGTCACTTGTGCTAGTAATGACGGGCTCATTTGAGCAGACAGCAGGGTGAAGCAGGCCCCGCCTGACTGAGGCCTCGTCCTTGACGTCACTTGTGCTAGTAATGACGGGTTCATTTGAGCAGACAGCAGGGTGAAGCAGGCCTTGCCTGACTGAGGCTTGGTCCTGGACGTCACTTGTGCTTGCAATGACGGGCTCATTTGAGCAGACAGCAGGGTGAAGCAGGCCTCGCCTGACTGAGGCATGGTCCTTGACGGCACTTGTGCTAGTAATGACGGGTTCATTTGAGCAGACAGCAGGGTGAAGCAGGCCCCGCCTGACTGAGGCCTCGTCCTTGACGTCACTTGTGCTAGTAATGACGGGCTAATTTGAGCAGACAGCAGGGTGAAGCAGGCCCGCCTGACTGAGGCCTCGTCCTTGACGTCACTTGTGCTAGTAATGACGGGTTCATTTGAGCAGACAGCAGGGTGAAGCAGGCCTTGCCTGACTGAGGCTTGGTCCTGGACATCACTTGTGCTTGCAATGACGGGCTCATTTGAGCAGACAGCAGGGTGAATCAGGCCCCGCCTGACTGAGGCTGGGTCCTTGACGTCACTTGTGCTAGCAATGACGGGCTCATTTGAGCAGACAGCAGGGTGAATCAGGCCTCGCCTGCCTGGGGCCAGGTCCTTGACGTCACTTGTGCTAGTAATGACGGGCTCATTTGAGCAGACAGCAGGGTGAAGCAGGCCCCGCCTGACTGAGGCCTCGTCCTTGACGTCACTTGTGCTAGCAATGACAGGCTCATTTGAGCAGACAGCAGGGTGAAGCAGGCCTCGCCTGACTGAGGCATGGTCCTTGACGTCACTTGTGCTAGTAATGACGGGTTCATTTGAGCAGACAGCAGGGTGAAGCAGGCCCCGCCTGACTGAGGCCTCGTCCTTGACTTCACTTGTGCTAGTAATGACGGGCTCATTTGAGCAGACAGCAGGGTGAAGCAGGCCCCGCCTGACTGAGGCCTCGTCCTTGACGTCACTTGTGCTAGTAATGACGGGTTCATTTGAGCAGACAGCAGGGTGAAGCAGGCCTTGCCTGACTGAGGCTTGGTCCTGGACGTCACTTGTGCTTGCAATGACGGGCTCATTTGAGCAGACAGCAGGGTGAAGCAGGCCTCGCCTGACTGAGGCATGGTCCTTGACGTCACTTGTGCTAGTAATGACGGGTTCATTTGAGCAGACAGCAGGGTGAAGCAGGCCCCGCCTGACTGAGGCCTCGTCCTTGACGTCACTTGTGCTAGTAATGACGGGCTCATTTGAGCAGACAGCAGGGTGAAGCAGGCCCCGCCTGACTGAGGCCTCGTCCTTGACGTCACTTGTGCTAGTAATGACGGGTTCATTTGAGCAGACAGCAGGGTGAAGCAGGCCTTGCCTGACTGAGGCTGGGTCCTTGACGTCACTTGTGCTAGCAATGACGGGCTCATTTGAGCAGACAACAGGGTGAATCAGGCCCCGCCTGCCTGGCCTGGTCCTTGACGTCACTTGTGCTTGCAAATGACGGGCTCATTTGAGCAGACAGCAGGGTGAAGCAGGCCTCGCCTGACTGAGGCCTGGTCCTGGACGTCACTTGTGCCAGCAATGACGGGCTCATTTGAGCAGACAGCAGGGTGAAGCAGGCCTCGCCTGACTGAGGCTTGGTCCTGAACGTCACTTGTGCTGGCAATGACGGGCTCATTTGAGCAGACAGCACGGTGAAGCAGGCCTCGCCTGACTGAGGCCTGGTCCTTGACGTCACTTGTGCTAGCAATGACGGCCTCATTTGAGCAGACAGCAGGGTGAAGCAGGCCTTGCCTGACTGAGGCCTCGTCCTTGACGTCACTTGTGCTTGAAATGACGGGCTCATTTGAGCAGACAGCAGGCTGAAGCAGGCCTCGCCTGACTGAGGCCTGGTCCTTGACGTCACTTGTGCTAGCAATGACGGGCTCATTTGAGCAGACAGCAGGGTGAAGCAGTCCTCGCCTGACTGAGGCTTGGTCCTGGATGTCACTTGTGCTTGCAATGACGGGCTCATTTGAGCAGACAGCAGGGTGAAGCAGGCCTCGCCTGACTGAGGCCTGGTCCTTGACGTCACTTGTGCTAGCAATGACGGGCTCATTTGAGCAGACAGCAGGGTGAATCAGGCCCCGCCTGACTGAGGCCTGGTCCTTGATGTCACTTGTGCTAGTAATGACGGGCTCATTTGAGCAGACAGCAGGGTGAAGCAGGCCTCGCCTGACTGAGGCCTCGCCTGACTGAGGCCTGGTCCTTGACGTCACTTGTGCTAGCAATGACGGGCTCATTTGAGCAGACAGCAGGGTAAAGCAGGCCTCGCCTGACTGAGGCCTGGTCCTGGACGTCACTTGTGCTAGCAATGACGGGCTCATTTGAGCAGACAGCAGGGTGAAGCAGGCCTCGCCTGACTGAGGCCTGGTCCTTGACGTCACTTGTGCTAGCAATGACGGTGGCACGCGGGGCTCATTTGAGCAGACAGCAGGGTGAAGCAGGCCCCGCCTGACTGAGGCCTGGTCCTTGACGTCACTTGTGCCATCAATGACGGTGGCACGCGGGGCTCATTTGAGCAGACAGCAGGGTGAAGCAGGCCCCGCCTGACTGAGGCTTGGTCCTGGACGTCACTTGTGCTTGCAATGACGGGCTCATTTGAGCAGACAGCAGGGTGAAGCAGGCCCCGCCTGACTGAGGCCTGGTCCTTGACGTCACTTGTGCTAGCAATGACGGGCTCATTTGGGCAGTCAGCAGGGTGAAGCAGGCCTCGCCTGACTGAGGCCTGGTCCTTGACGTCACTTGTGCTAGCAATGACGGGCTCATTTGAGCAGACAGCAGGGTGAAGCAGGCCTCGCCCGACTGAGGCCTGGTCCTTGAAGTCACTTGTGCTAGCAATGACGGGCTCATTTGAGCAGACAGCAGGGTAAAACAGGCCTCGCCCGACTGAGGCCTGGTCCTTGACGTCACTTGTGCTAGCAATGACGGGCTCATTTGAGCAGACAGCAGGGTGAAGCAGGCCTCGCCTGACTGAGGCCAGATCCTTGACGTCACGTGTGCTTGCAATGACAGGCTCATTTGAGCAGACAGCAGGGGGAAGCAGGCCTCGCCTGACTGAGGCCTGGTCTTTGATGTAACTTGTGCTAGCAATGACGGGCTCATTTGAGCAGACAGCAGGGTGAAGCAGGCCTCGCCTGACTGAGGCTTGGTCCTGGACGTCACTTGTGCTTGCAATGACGGGCTCATTTGAGCAGACAGCAGGGTGGAGCAGGCCACGCCTGACTGAGGGCTGGTCCTTGACGTCACTTGTGCTAGCAATGACAGGCTCATTTGAGCAGACAGCAGGGTGAAGCAGGCCTCGCCTGACTGAGGCCTGATCCTTGACGTCACTTGTGCTAGCAATGACGGGCTCATTTGAGCAGACAGCAGGGTGAAGCAGGCCTCGCCTGACTGAGGCCTGGTCCTGAACGCCACTTGTGCTGGCAATGCCGGGCTCATTTGAGCAGACTGCAGGGTGAAGCAGGCCTCGCCTGACTGAGGCCTGGTCCTTGACGTCACTTGTGCTAGCAATGACGGGCTCATTTGAGCAGACAGCACGGTGAAGCAGGCCTCGCCTGACTGAGGCCTGGTCCTTGACGTCACTGGTGCTAGCAATGACGGGCTCATTTGAGCAGACAGCAGGGTGAAGCAGGCCTCGCCTGACTGAGGCCTGGTCCTGAACGTCACTTTTGCTGGCAATGACGGGCTCATTTGAGCAGACAGCAGGGTGAAGCAGGCCACGCCTGACTGAGGCCTGCTCCTTGACGTCACTTGTGCTAGCAATGACGGGCTCATTTGAGCAGACAGCAGAATGAAGCAGGCCTCGCCTGACTGAGGCCTGGTCCTTGACGTCACTTGTGCCAGCAATGAAGGTGGCGCGCGGGGCTCATTTGAGCAGACAGCAGGGTGAAGCAGGCCTTGCTTGACTGAGGCCTGGTCCTTGACGTCACTTGTGCTAGTAATGACGGGCTCATTTCAGCAGACAGCAGGCTGAAGCAGGCCTTGCCTGACTGAGGCCTGGTCCTGGACGTCACTTGTGCTAGCAATGACGGGCTCATTTGAGCAGACAGCAGGATGAAGCAGGCCCCTCCCGACTGAGGCCTGGTCCTTGACGTCACTTGTGCTAGCAATGACGGGCTCATTTGAGCAGACAGCAGGGTGAAGCAGGCCTCGCCTGACTGAGGCCTGGTCCTGGACGTCACTTGTGCTTGCAATGACGGGTTCATTTGAGCAGACAGCAGGGTGAAGCAGGCCTCGCCTAACTCAGGCCTGGTCCTTGACGTCACTTGTGCTTGCAATGACGGATTCATTTGAGCAGACAGCAGGCTGAAGCAGGCCTCGCCTGACTGAGGCCTGGTCCTTGACGTCACTTGTGCTAGCAATGACGGGCTCATTTGAGCAGACAGCAGGGTGAAGCAGTCCTCGCCTGACTGAGGCCTCGTCCTTGGCGTCACTTGTGCTAGCAATGACGGGCTCATTTGAGCAGACAGCAGGCTGAAGCAAGCCTCGCCTGACTGAGGCCTGGTCCTGGACGTCACTTGTGCCGGCAATGAAGGTGGCACGCGGGGCTCATTTGAGCAGACAGCAGGGTGAATCAGGCCTCGCCTGACAGGCCTGGTCCTTGACGTCACTTGTGCTGGCAATGACGGGCTCATTTGAGCAGACAGCAGGGTGAAGCAGGCCACGCCTGACTGAGGCCTGGTCCTTGACGTCACTTGTGCTAGCAATGACGGGCTCATTTGAGCAGACAGCAGGATGAAGCAGGCCTCGCCTGACTGAGGCCTGGTCCTTGACGTCACTTGTGCCAGCAATGAAGGTGGCGCGCGGGGCTCATTTGAGCAGACAGCAGGGTGAAGCAGGCCTTGCCTGACTGAGGCCTGGTCCTTGACGTCACTTGTGCTAGTAATGACGGGCTCATTTCAGCAGACAGCAGGCTGAAGCAGGCCTTGCCTGACTGAGGCCTGGTCCTGGACGTCACTTGTGCTAGCAATGACGGGCTCATTTGAGCAGACAGCAGGATGAAGCAGGCCCCTCCCGACTGAGGCCTGGTCCTTGACGTCACTTGTGCTAGCAATGACGGGCTCATTTGAGCAGACAGCAGGGTGAAGCAGGCCTCGCCTGACTGAGGCCTGGTCCTGGACGTCACTTGTGCTTGCAATGACGGGTTCATTTGAGCAGACAGCAGGGTGAAGCAGGCCTCGCCTAACTCAGGCCTGGTCCTTGACGTCACTTGTGCTTGCAATGACGGGCTCATTTGAGCAGACAGCAGGATGAAGCAGGCCCCTCCCGACTGAGGCCTGGTCCTTGACGTCACTTGTGCTAGCAATGACGGGCTCATTTGAGCAGACAGCAGGGTGAAGCAGGCCTCGCCTGACTGAGGCCTGGTCCTTGACGTCACTTGTGCTAGCAATGACGGGCTCATTTGAGCAGACAGCAGGGTGAAGCAGGCCTCGCCTGACTGAGGCCTGGTCCTGGACGTCACTTGTGCTTGCAATGACGGGTTCATTTGAGCAGACAGCAGGCTGAAGCAGGCCTCGCCTGACTGAGGCCTGGTCCTTGACGTCACTTGTGCTAGCAATGACGGGCTCATTTGAGCAGACAGCAGGGTGAAGCAGTCCTCGCCTGACTGAGGCCTCGTCCTTGGCGTCACTTGTGCTAGCAATGACGGGCTCATTTGAGCAGACAGCAGGCTGAAGCAGGCCTCGCCTGACTGAGGCCTGGTCCTGGACGTCACTTGTGCCGGCAATGAAGGTGGCACGCGGGGCTCATTTGAGCAGACAGCAGGGTGAAGCAGTCCTCGCCTGACTGAGGCTTGGTCCTGGACGTCACTTGTGCTTGCAATGACGGGCTCATTTGAGCAGACAGCAGGGTGAAGCTGGCCTCGCCTGACTGAGGCCTGGTCCTTGACGTCACTTGTGCTAGCAATGACGGGCTCATTTGAGCAGACAGCAGGGTGAATCAGGCCCCGTCTGACTGAGGCCTGGTCCTTGATGTCACTTTTGCTAGTAATGACGGGCTCATTTGAGCAGACAGCAGGGTGAAGCAGGCCTCGCCTAACTGAGGCCTCGCCTGACTGAGGCCTGGTCCTTGACGTCACTTGTGCTAGCAATGACGGGCTCATTTGAGCAGACAGCAGGGTGAAGCAGGCCTCGCCTGACTGAGGCTTGGTCCTTGACGTCACTTGTGCTAGCAATGACGGGCTCATTTGAGCAGACAGCAGGGTGAAGCAGGCCTCGCCTAACTGAGGCCTCGCCTGACTGAGGCCTGGTCCTTGACGTCACTTGTGCTAGCAATGACGGGCTCATTTGAGCAGACAGCAGGGTGAAGCAGGCCTCGCCTAACTGAGGCCTCGCCTGACTGAGGCCTGGTCCTTGACGTCACTTGTGCTAGCAATGACGGGCTCATTTGAGCAGACAGCAGGGTGAAGCAGGCCCCGCCTGACTGAGGCCTGGTCCTTGACGTCACTTGTGCTAGCAATGACGGGCTCATTTGAGCAGACAGCAGGGTGAAGCAGGCCTTTCCCGACTGAGGCCTGGTCCTGTACGTCACTTGTGCTAGCAATGACGGGCTCATTTGAGCAGACAGCAGGGTGAAGCAGGCCTCGCCTGACAGGCCTGGTCCTTGACGTCACTTGTGCTGGCAATGACGGGCTCATTTGAGCAGACAGCAGGGTGAAGCAGGCCACGCCTGACTGAGGCCTGGTCCTTGACGTCACTTGTGCTAGCAATGACGGGCTCATTTGAGCAGACAGCAGGATGAAGCAGGCCTCGCCTGACTGAGGCCTGGTCCTTGACGTCACTTGTGCCAGCAATGAAGGTGGCGCGCGGGGCTCATTTGAGCAGACAGCAGGGTGAAGCAGGCCTTGCCTGACTGAGGCCTGGTCCTTGACGTCACTTGTGCTAGTAATGACGGGCTCATTTCAGCAGACAGCAGGCTGAAGCAGGCCTTGCCTGACTGAGGCCTGGTCCTGGACGTCACTTGTGCTAGCAATGACGGGCTCATTTGAGCAGACAGCAGGGTGAAGCAGGCCCCTCCCGACTGAGGCCTGGTCCTTGACGTCACTTGTGCTAGCAATGACGGGCTCATTTGAGCAGACAGCAGGGTGAAGCAGGCCTCGCCTGACTGAGGCCTGGTCCTGGACGTCACTTGTGCTTGCAATGACGGGCTCATTTGAGCAGACAGCAGGGTGAAGCAGGCCTCGCCTAACTCAGGCCTGGTCCTTGACGTCACTTGTGCTTGCAATGACGGGCTCATTTGAGCAGACAGCAGGCTGAAGCAGGCCTCGCCTGACTGAGGCCTGGTCCTTGACGTCACTTGTGCTAGCAATGACGGGCTCATTTGAGCAGACAGCAGGGTGAAGCAGTCCTCGCCTGACTGAGGCCTCGTCCTTGGCGTCACTTGTGCTAGCAATGACGGGCTCATTTGAGCAGACAGCAGGCTGAAGCAGGCCTCGCCTGACTGAGGCCTGGTCCTTGACGTCACTTGTGCTAGCAATGACGGGCTCATTTGAGCAGACAGCAGGGTGAATCAGGCCCCGTCTGACTGAGGCCTGGTCCTTGATGTCACTTTTGCTAGTAATGACGGGCTCATTTGAGCAGACAGCAGGGTGAAGCAGGCCTCGCCTAACGGAGGCCTCGCCTGACTGAGGCCTGGTCCTTGACGTCACTTGTGCTAGCAATGACGGGCTCATTTGAGCAGACAGCAGGGTGAAGCAGGCATCGCCTGACTGAGGCTTGGTCCTTGACGTCACTTGTGCTAGCAATGACGGGCTCATTTGAGCAGACAGCAGGGTGAAGCAGGCCTTGCCTAACTGAGGCCTCGCCTGACTGAGGCCTGGTCCTTGACGTCACTTGTGCTAGCAATGACGGGCTCATTTGAGCAGACAGCAGGGTGAAGCAGGCATCGCCTAACTGAGGCCTCGCCTGACTGAGGCCTGGTCCTTGACGTCACTTGTGCTAGCAATGACGGGCTCATTTGAGCAGACAGCAGGGTGAAGCAGGCCTCGCCTAACTGAGGCCTCGCCTGACTGAGGCCTGGTCCTTGACGTCACTTGTGCTAGCAATGACGGGCTCATTTGAGCAGACAGCAGGGTGAAGCAGGCCTTTCCCGACTGAGGCCTGGTCCTGTACGTCACTTGTGCTAGCAATGACGGGCTCATTTGAGCAGACAGCAGGGTGAAGCAGGCCTCGCCTGACAGGCCTGGTCCTTGACGTCACTTGTGCTGGCAATGACGGGCTCATTTGAGCAGACAGCAGGGTGAAGCAGGCCACGCCTGACTGAGGCCTGGTCCTTGACGTCACTTGTGCTAGCAATGACGGGCTGATTTGAGCAGACAGCAGGATGAAGCAGGCCTCGCCTGACTGAGGCCTGGTCCTTGACGTCACTTGTGCCAGCAATGAAGGTGGCGCGCGGGGCTCATTTGAGCAGACAGCAGGGTGAAGCAGGCCTTGCCTGACTGAGGCCTGGTCCTTGACGTCACTTGTGCTAGTAATGACGGGCTCATTTCAGCAGACAGCAGGCTGAAGCAGGCCTTGCCTGACTGAGGCCTGGTCCTGGACGTCACTTGTGCTAGCAATGACGGGCTCATTTGAGCAGACAGCAGGGTGAAGCAGGCCCCTCCCGACTGAGGCCTGGTCCTTGACGTCACTTGTGCTAGCAATGACGGGCTCATTTGAGCAGACAGCAGGGTGAAGCAGGCCTCGCCTGACTGAGGCCTGGTCCTGGACGTCACTTGTGCTTGCAATGACGGGCTCATTTGAGCAGACAGCAGGGTGAAGCAGGCCTCGCCTAACTCAGGCCTGGTCCTTGACGTCACTTGTGCTTGCAATGACGGGCTCATTTGAGCAGACAGCAGGCTGAAGCAGGCCTCGCCTGACTGAGGCCTGGTCCTTGACGTCACTTGTGCTAGCAATGACGGGCTCATTTGAGCAGACAGCAGGGTGAAGCAGTCCTCGCCTGACTGAGGCCTCGTCCTTGGCGTCACTTGTGCTAGCAATGACGGGCTCATTTGAGCAGACAGCAGGCTGAAGCAGGCCTCGCCTGACTGAGGCCTGGTCCTGGACGTCACTTGTGCCGGCAATGAAGGTGGCACGCGGGGCTCATATGAGCAGACAGCAGGGTGAAGCAGGCCCCGCCTGACTGAGGCTTGGTCCTTGATGTCACTTGTGCTAGTAATGACGGGCTCATTTGAGCAGACAGCAGGGTGAAGCAGGCCTCGCCTAACTGAGGCCTCGCCTGACTGAGGCCTGGTCCTTGACGTCACTTGTGCTAGCAATGACGGGCTCATTTGAGCAGACAGCAGGGTGAAGCAGGCCTCGCCTGACTGAGGCCTGGTCCTTGACGTCACTTGTGCTAGCAATGACGGGCTCATTTGAGCAGACAGCAGGGTGAAGCAGGCCTTTCCCGACTGAGGCCTGGTCCTGGACGTCACTTGTGCTAGCAATGACGGGCTCATTTGAGCAGACAGCAGGGTGAAGCAGGCCTCGCCTGACAGGCCTGGTCCTTGACGTCACTTGTGCTTGCAATGACGGGCTCATTTGAGCAGACAGCAGGGTGAAGCAGGCCTCGCCTGACTGAGGCATGGTCCTTGACGTCACTTGTGCTAGCAATGACGGGCTAATTTGAGCAGACAGCACTGTGAAGCAGGCCTCGCCTGACTGATGCCTGGTCCTTGACGTCACTTGTGCTAGCAATGACGGGCTCATTTGAGCAGACAGCAGGGTGAAGCAGGCCTCGCCATTACTGAGGCATGGTCCTTGACGTCACTTGTGCTAGCAATGACAGGCTCATTTGAGCAGACAGCAGGGTGAAGCAGGCCTCGCCTGACTGATGCCTGGTCCTGGACGTCACTTGTGCTAGCAATGACGGGCTCATTTGAGCAGACAGCAGGGTGAAGCAGGCCTCGCAGTACTGAGGCCTGGTCCTTGATGTCACTTGTGCTGGCAATGACGGGCTCATTTGAGCAGACAGCAGGGTGAAGCAGGCCCCGCCTGACTGAGGCCTGGTCCTGGACGTCACTTGTGCTAGCAATGACGGGCTCATTTGAGCAGACAGCAGGGTGAAGCAGGCCCCGCCTGACTGAGGCCTGGTCCTTGACGTCACTTGTACTTGCAATGACGGGCTCATTTGAGCAGACAGCAGGGTGAAGCAGGCCCCGCCTGACTGAGGCCTCGTCCTTGACGTCACTTGTGCTAGTAATGACGGGTTCATTTGAGCAGACAGCAGGGTGAAGCAGGCCTTGCCTGACTGAGGCTTGGTCCTGGACGTCACTTGTGCTTGCAATGACGGGCTCATTTGAGCAGACAGCAGGGTGAAGCAGGCCCCGCCTGACTGAGGCTGGGTCCTTGACGTCACTTGTGCTAGCAATGACGGGCTCATTTGAGCAGACAGCAGGGTGAAGCAGGCCTCGCCTGACTGAGTCCTGGTCCTGGACGTCACGTGTGCTAGCAATGACAGGTTCATTTGAGCAGACAGCAGGGTGAAGCAGGCCTCGCCTGACTGAGGCCTCGTCCTTGACGTCACTTGTGCTAGTAATGACGGGCTCATTTGAGCAGACAGCAGGGTGAAGCAGGCCTCGCCTGACTGAGGCTTGGTCCTGGACGTCACTTGTGCTAGCAATGACAGGCTCATTTGAGCAGACAGCAGGGTGAAGCACGCCTCGCCTGACTGAGGCCTGGTCCTTGACGTCACTTGTGCTAGCAATGACGGGCTCATTTGAGCAGACAGCAGGGTGAAGCAGGCCTCGCCTGACTGAGGCCTGGTCCTTGACGTCACTTGTGCTAGCAATGACGGGCTCATTTGAGCAGACAGCAGGGTAAAGCAGGCCTCGCCTGACTGAGGCCTGGTCCTGGACGTCACTTGTGCAAGCAATGACGGGCTCATTGGAGCAGACAGCAGGGTGAAGCAGGCCTCGCCTGACTGAGGCCTGGTCCTTGACATCACTTGTGCTAGCAATGACGGTGGCACGCGGGGCTCATTTGAGCAGACAGCAGGGTGAAGGAGGACCCGCCTGACTGAGGCCTGGTCCTTGACGTCACTTGTGCCAGCAATGACGGTGGCACGCGGGGCTCATTTGAGCAGACAGCAGGGTGAAGCAGGCCCCGCCTGACTGAGGCTTGGTCCTGGACGTCACTTGTGCTTGCAATGACGGGCTCATTTGAGCAGACAGCAGGGTGAAGCAGGCCCCGCCTGACTGAGGCCTGGTCCTTGACGTCACTTGTGCTAGCAATGACGGGCTCATTTGGGCAGTCAGCAGGGTGAAGCAGGCCTCGCCTGACTGAGGCCTGGTCCTTGGCGTCACTTGTGCTGGCAATGACGGGCTCATTTCAGCAGACAGCAGGGTGAAGCAGGCCTCGCCTGACTGAGGCCTGGTCCTTGACGTCACTTGTGCTGGCAATGACGGGCCCATTTGAGTAGACAGCAGGGTGAAGCAGGCCTCGCCTGACAGGCCTGGTCCTTGATGTCACTTGTGCTAGTAATGACGGGCTCATTTGAGCAGACAGCAGGGTGAAGCAGGCCCCGCCTAACTGAGGCCTGGTCCTGGACGTCACGTGTGCTAGCAATGACGGGCTCGTTTGAGCAGACAGCAGGGTGAAGCAGGCCTCGCCTGACTGAGGCTTGGTCCTGGACGTCACTTGTGCTTGCAATGACGGGCTCATTTGAGCAGACAGAAGGGTGAAGCAGGCCTCGCCTGACTGAGGCCTGGTCCTGGACGTCACTTGTGCTAGCAATGACGGGCTCATTTGAGCAGACAGCAGGGTGAAGCAGGCCTCGCCTGACTGAGGCCTGGTCCTTGACGTCACTTGTGCTAGCAATGACGGGCTCATTTGAGCAGACAGCAGGGTGAAGCAGGCCTCGCCTGACTGAGGCCTGGTCCTGGACGTCACTTGTGCTAGCAATGACGGGCTCATTTGAGCAGACAGCAGGGTGAAGCAGGCCTCGCCTGACTGAGGCCTGGTCCTTGATGTCACTTGTGCTGGCAATGACGGGCTCATTTGAGCAGACAGCAGGGTGAAGCAGGCCCCGCCTGACTGAGGACTGGTCCTGGACGTCACTTGTGCTAGCAATGATGGGCTCATTTGAGCAGACAGCAGGGTGAAGCAGGCCCCGCCTGACTGAGGCCTGGTCCTTGACGTCACTTGTGCTTGCAATGACGGGCTCATTTGAGCAGACAGCAGGGTGAAGCAGGCCTCGCCTGACTGAGGCCTCGTCCTTGACGTCACTTGTGCTAGTAATGACGGGTTCATTTGAGCAGACAGCAGGGTGAAGCAGGCCTTGCCTGACTGAGGCTTGGTCCTGGACGTCACTTGTGCTTGCAATGACGGGCTCATTTGAGCAGACAGCAGGGTGAAGCAGGCCCCGCCTGACTGAGGCTGGGTCCTTGACGTCACTTGTGCTAGCAATGACGGGCTCATTTGAGCAGACAGCAGGGTGAAGCAGGCCTCGCCTGACTGAGTCCTGGTCCTAGACGTCACGTGTGCTAGCAATGACAGGTTCATTTGAGCAGACAGCAGGGTGAAGCAGGCCTCGCCTGACTGAGGCCTCGTCCTTGACGTCACTTGTGCTAGTAATGACGGGCTCATTTGAGCAGACAGCAGGGTGAAGCAGGCCTCGCCTGACTGAGGCCTCGTCCTTGACGTCACTTGTGCTAGTAATGACGGGCTCATTTGAGCAGACAGCAGGGTGAAGCAGGCCTTGCCTGACTGAGGCTTGGTCCTGGACGTCACTTGTGCTTGCAATGACGGGCTCATTTGAGCAGACAGCAGGGTGAAGCAGGCCTCGCCTGACTGAGGCCTCGTCCTTGACGTCACTTGTGCTAGCAATGACAGGCTCATTTGAGCAGACAGCAGGGTGAAGCAGGCCTCGCCTGACTGAGGCCTGGTCCTTGACGTCACTTGTGCTAGCAATGACGGGCTCATTTGAGCAGACAGCAGGGTGAAGCAGGCCTCGCCTGACTGAGGCCTGGTCCTTGACGTCACTTGTGCTAGCAATGACGGGCTCATTTGAGCAGACAGCAGGGTAAAGCAGGCCTCGCCTGACTGAGGCCTGGTCCTGGACGTCACTTGTGCAAGCAATGACGGGCTCATTGGAGCAGACAGCAGGGTGAAGCAGGCCTCGCCTGACTGAGGCCTGGTCCTTGACATCACTTGTGCTAGCAATGACGGTGGCACGCGGGGCTCATTTGAGCAGACAGCAGGGTGAAGGAGGACCCGCCTGACTGAGGCCTGGTCCTTGACGTCACTTGTGCCAGCAATGACGGTGGCACGCGGGGCTCATTTGAGCAGACAGCAGGGTGAAGCAGGCCCCGCCTGACTGAGGCTTGGTCCTGGACGTCACTTGTGCTTGCAATGACGGGCTCATTTGAGCAGACAGCAGGGTGAAGCAGGCCCCGCCTGACTGAGGCCTGGTCCTTGACGTCACTTGTGCTAGCAATGACGGGCTCATTTGGGCAGTCAGCAGGGTGAAGCAGGCCTCGCCTGACTGAGGCCTGGTCCTTGACGTCACTTGTGCTAGCAATGACGGGCTCATTTGAGCAGACAGCAGGGTGAAGCAGGCCCCGCCTGACTGAGGCCTGGTCCTTGACGTCACTTGTGCTAGCAATGACGGGCTCATTTGAGCAGACAGCAGGGTGAAGCAGGCATCGCCCGACTGAGGCCTGGTCCTTGACGTCACTTGTGCTAGCAATGACGGGCTCATTTGAGCAGACAGCAGGGTAAAGCAGGCCTCGCCCGACTGAGGCCTGGTCCTTGACGTCACTTGTGCTAGCAATGACGGGCTCATTTGAGCAGACAGCAGGGTGAAGCAGGCCTCGCCTGACTGAGGCCAGATCCTTGACGTCACGTGTGCTTGCAATGACAGGCTCATTTGAGCAGACAGCAGGGAGAAGCAGGCCTCGCCTGACTGAGGCCTGGTCCTTGATGTCACTTGTGCCAGCAATGACGGGCTCATTTGAGCAGACAGCAGGGTGAAGCAGGCCTCGCCTGACTGAGGCCTGGTCCTGGACGTCACTTGTGCTAGCAATGACGGGCTCATTTGAGCAGACAGCAGGGTGAAGCAGGCCTCGCCTGACTGAGGCCTGGTCCTTGACGTCACTTGTGCTTGCAATGACGGGCTCATTTGAGCAGACAGCAGGGTGAAGCAGGCCTCGCCTGACTGAGGCTTGGTCCTGGACGTCACTTGTGCTTGCAATGACGGGCTCATTTGAGCAGACAGCAGGGTGGAGCAGGCCACGCCTGACTGAGGGCTGGTCCTTGACGTCACTTGTGATAGCAATGACAGGCTCATTTGAGCAGACAGCAGGGTGAAGCAGGCCTCGCCTGACTGAGGCCTGGTCCTTGATGTCACTTGTGCTAGTAATGACGGGCTCATTTGAGCAGACAGCAGGGTGAAGCAGGCCTCGCCTAACTGAGGCCTCGCCTGACTGAGGCCTGGTCCTGGACGTCACGTGTGCTAGCAATGACGGGCTCATTTGAGCAGACAGCAGGGTGAAGCAGGCCTCGCCTGACTGAGGCCTGGTCCTTGACGTCACTTGTGCTAGCAATGACGGGCTCATTTGAGCAGACAGCAGGGTGAAGCAGGCCTCGCCTGACTGAGGCCTGGTCCTGAACGTCACTTGTGCTGGCAATGATGGGCTCATTTGAGCAGACAGCAGGGTGAAGCAGGCCTCGCCTGACTGAGGCCTGGTCCTGGACGTCACTTGTGCTAGCAATGACGGGCTCATTTGAGCAGACAGCAGGGTGAAGAAGGCCTCGCCTGACTGAGGCCTGGTCCTGAACCTCACTTGTGCTGGCAATGACGGGCTCCTTTGAGCAGACAGCACGGTGAAGCAGGCCTCGCCTGACTGAGGCCTGGTCCTTGACGTCACTTGTGCTAGCAATGACGGCCTCATTTGAGCAGACAGCAGGGTGAAGCAGGCCTTGCCTGACTGAGGCTTGGTCCTGGACGTCACTTGTGCTTGCAATGACGGGCTCATTTGAGCAGACAGCAGGGTGAAGCAGGCCCCGCCTGACTGAGGCGTGGTCATTGACGTCACTTGTGCTAGCAATGACGGGCTCATTTGAGCAGACAGCAGGGTGAAGCAGGTCTCGCCTGACTGAGGCCTGGTCCTGAACGTCACTTGTGCTGGCAATGACGGGCTCATTTGAGCAGACAGCAGGGTGAAGCAGGCCACGCCTGACTGAGGCCTGGTCCTTGACGTCACTTGTGCTAGCAATGACGGGCTCATTTGAGCAGACAGCAGGATGAAGCAGGCCTCGCCTGACTGAGGCCTGGTCCTTGACGTCACTTGTGCCAGCAATGAAGGTGGCACGCGGGGCTCATTTGAGCAGACAGCAGGGTGAAGCAGGCCTTGCCTGACTGAGGCCTGGTCCTTGACGTCACTTGTGCTAGTAATGACGGGCTCATTTCAGCAGACAGCAGGCTGAAGCAGGCCTTGCCTGACTGAGGCCTGGTCCTGGACGTCACTTGTGCTAGCAATGACGGGCTCATTTGAGCAGACAGCAGGGTGAAGCAGGCCCCTCCCGACTGAGGCCTGGTCCTTGACGTCACTTGTGCTAGCAATGACGGGCTCATTTGAGCAGACAGTAGGGTGAAGCAGGCCTCGCCTGACTGAGGCCTGGTCCTGGACGTCACTTGTGCTTGCAATGACGGGCTCATTTGAGCAGACAGCAGGGTGAAGCAGGCCTCGCCTAACTCAGGCCTGGTCCTTGACGTCACTTGCGCTTGCAATGACGGGCTCATTTGAGCAGACAGCAGGCTGAAGCAGGCCTCGCCTGACTGAGGCCTGGTCCTTGACGTCACTTGTGCTAGCAATGACGGGCTCATTTGAGCAGACAGCAGGGTGAAGCAGTCCTCGCCTGACTGAGGCCTCGTCCTTGACGTCACTTGTGCTAGCAATGACGGGCTCATTTGAGCAGACAGCAGGCTGAAGCAGGCCTCGCCTGACTGAGGCCTGGTCCTGGACGTCACGTGTGCCAGCAAAGACGGGCTCATTTGAGCAGACAGCAGGGTGAAGCTGTCCTCGCCTGACTGAGGCTTGGTCCTGGACGTCACTTGTGCTTGCAATGACGGGCTCATTTGAGCAGACAGCAGGGTGAAGCAGGACTCGCCTGACTGAGGCCTGGTCCTTTACGTCACTTGTGCTAGCAATGACGGGCTCATTTGAGCAGACAGCAGGGTGAATCAGGCCCCGCCTGACTGAGGCCTGGTCCTTGATGTCACTTGTGCTAGTAATGACGGGCTCATTTGAGCAGACAGCAGGGTGAATCAGGCCCCGCCTGACTGAGGCCTGGTCCTTGATGTCACTTGTGCTAGTAATGACGGGCTCATTTGAGCAGACAGCAGGGTGAAGCAGGCCTCGCCTGACTGATGCCTGGTCCTTGACGTCACTTGTGCTAGCATAGACGGGCTCATTTGAGCAGACAGCAGGGTGAAGCAGGCCTCGCCTGACTGAGGCATGGTCCTTGACGTCACTTGTGCTAGCAATGACGGGCTCATTTGAGCAGACAGCAGGGTGAAGCAGGCCTCGCCTGACTGAGGCCTGGTCCTGGACGTCACTTGTGCTGGCAATGACGGGCTCATTTGAGCAGACAGCAGGGTGAAGCAGGCCTCGCCTGACTGAGGCCTGGTCCTGAACGTCACTTGTGCTTGCAATGACGGGCTCATTTGAGCAGACAGCACGGTGAAGCAGGCCTCGCCTGACTGATGCCTGGTCCTTGACGTCACTTGTGCTAGCAATGACGGGCTCATTTGAGCAGACAGCAGGGTGAAGCAGGCCTCGCCTGACTGAGGCATGGTCCTTGACGTCACTTGTGCTGGCAATGACGGGCTCATTTCAGCAGACAGCAGGGTGAAGCAGGTCTCGCCTGACTGAGGCCTGGTCCTTGACGTCACTTGTGCTGGCAATGACGGGCTCATTTGAGTAGACAGCAGGGTGAAGCAGGCCTCGCCTGACAGGCCAGGTCCTTGACGTCACTTGTGCTAGCAATGACGGGCCCATTTGAGTAGACAGCAGGGTGAAGCAGGCCTCGCCTGACAGGCCTGGTCCTTGATGTGACTTGTGCTAGCAATGAAGGTGGCGCGCGGGGCTCATTTGAGCAGACAGCAGGGTGAAGCAGGCCCCGCCTGACTGAGGCCTGGTCCTTGACGTCACTTGTGCTAGCAATGACGGGCTCATTTGAGCAGACAGCAGGGTGAAGCAGGCCTCGCCTGACTGAGGCCTGGTCCTGGACGTCACTTGTGCTTGCAATGACGGGCTCATTTGAGCAGACAGCAGGGTGAAGCAGGCCTCGCCTGACTGAGGCCTGGTCCTTGATGTCACTTGTGCTGGCAATGACGGGCTCATTTGAGCAGACAGCAGGGTGAAGCTGGCCACGCCTGACTGAGGCCTGGTCCTTGACGTCACTTGTGCTAGCAATGACGGGCTCATTTGAGCAGACAGCAGGGTGAAGCAGGCCTCGCCTGACTGAGGCCTGGTCCTGGACGTCACTTGTGCTTGCAATGACGGGCTCATTTGAGCAGACAGCAGGGTGAAGCAGGCCTCGCCTAACTCAGGCCTGGTCCTTGACGTCACTTGTGCTTGCAATGACGGGTTCATTTGAGCAGACAGCAGGGCGAAGCAGGCCTTGTCTGACTGAGGCTTGGTCCTGGACGTCACTTGTGCTAGCAATGACGGGCTCATTTGAGCAGACAGCAGGGTGAAGCAGGCCTTGCCTGACTGAGGCTTGGTCCTGGGTGTCACTTGTGCTTGCAATGACGGGCTCATTTGAGCAGACAGCAGGGTGAAGCAGGCCTCGCCCGACTGAGGCCTGGTCCTTGACGTCACTTGTGCTAGCAATGACGGGCTCATTTGAGCAGACAGCAGGGTGAAGCAGGCCCCGCCTGACTGAGGCCTGGTCCTTTACGTCACTTGTGCTAGCAATGACGGGCTCATTTGAGCAGACAGCAGGGTGAAGCTGGCCTCGCCTGACTGAGGCCTGGTCCTGGACGTCACTTGTGCTAGCAATGACGGGCTCATTTGAGCAGACAGCAGGGTGAAGCAGGCCTCGCCCGACTGAGGCCTGGTCCTTGACGTCACTTGTGCTAGCAATGACGGGCTCATTTGAGCAGACAGCAGGGTGAAGCAGGCCTCGCCTGACTGAGGCCTGGTCCTGGACGTCACTTGTGCTAGCAATGACGGGTTCATTTGAGCAGACAGCAGGGTGAAGCAGGCCCCGCCTGACTGAGGCCTGGTCCTTGACGTCACTTGTGCTTGCAATGACGGGCTCATTTGAGCAGACAGCAGGGTGAAGCAGGCCTCGCCTGACTGAGGCCTCGTCCTTGACGTCACTTGTGCTAGTAATGACGGGTTCATTTGAGCAGACAGCAGGGTGAAGCAGGCCTCGCCTGACTGAGGCCTCGTCCTTGACGTCACTTGTGCTAGTAATGACGGGTTCATTTGAGCAGACAGCAGGGTGAAGCAGGCCTTGCCTGACTGAGGCTTGGTCCTAGACGTCACTTGTGCTTGCAATGACGGGCTCATTTGAGCAGACAGCAGGGTGAAGCAGGCCCCGCCTGACTGAGGCTGGGTCCTTGAGGTCACTTGTGCTAGCAATGACGGGTTCATTTGAGCAGACAGCAGGGTGAAGCAGGCCTCGCCTGACTGAGTCCTGGTCCTAGACGTCACGTGTGCTAGCAATGACAGGCTCATTTGAGCAGACAGCAGGGTGAAGCAGGCCTCGCCTGACTGAGGCCTCGTCCTTGACGTCACTTGTGCTAGTAATGATGGGCTCATTTGAGCAGATAGCAGGGTGAAGCAGGCGTCGCCTGACTGAGGCTTGGTCCTGGATGTCACTTGTGCTTGCAATGACGGGCTCATTTGAGCAGACAGCAGGGTGAAGCAGGCCCCGCCTGACTGAGGCCTGGTCCTTGACGTCACTTGTGCTAGCAATGACGGGCTCATTTGAGCAGACAGCAGGGTGAAGCAGGCCTCTCTGGCTGAGGCCTGCTCCTTGACGTCACTTGTGCTAGCAATGACGGGTTCATATGAGCATACAGCAGGGTGAAGCAGGCCCCGCCTGACTGAGGCCTCGTCCTTGACGTCACTTGTGCTTGCAATGACGGGCTCATTTGAGCAGACAGCAGGGTGAAGCAGGCCTCGCCTGACTGAGGCCTGGTCCTGGACGTCACTTGTGCCAGCAATGACGGGCTCATTTCAGCAGACAGCAGGCGGAAGCAGACCTCGCCTGACTGAGGCCTGGTCCTTGACGTCACTTGTGCTAGTAATGACAGGCTCATTTGAGCAGACAGCAGGGTGAAGCAGGCCTCGCCTGACTGAGGCCTGGTCCTTGACATCACTTGTGCTAGCAATGACGGTGGCACGCGGGGCTCATTTGAGCAGACAGCAGGGTGAAGCAGGCCCCGCCTGACTGAGGCCTGGTCCTTGACGTCACTTCTGCCAGCAATGACGGTGGCACGCGGGGCTCATTTGAGCAGACAGCAGGGTGAAGCAGGCCCCGCCTGACTGAGGCTTGGTCCTGGACGTCACTTGTGCTTGCAATGATGGGCTCATTTGAGCAGACAGAAGGGTGAAGCAGGCCTCGCCTGACTGAGGCCTGGTCTTTGACGTCACTTGTGCTAGCAATGACGGGCTCATTTGAGCAGACAGCAGGGTGAAGCAGGCCTCGCCTGACTGAGGCCTGGTCCTTGACGTCACTTGTGCTAGCAATGACGGGCTCATTTGAGCAGACAGCAGGGTAAAGCAGGCCTCGCCCGACTGAGGCCTGGTCCTGGACGTCACTTGTGCTGGCAATGACGGGCTCATTTGAGCAGACAGCAGGGTGAAGCAGGCCTCGCCTGACTGAGGCCAGATCCTTGACGTCACGTGTGCTTGCAATGACAGGCTCATTTGAGCAGACAGCAGGGTGAAGCAGGCCTCGCCTGACTGAGGCCTCGTCCTTGACGTCACGTGTGCTAGCAATGACGGGCTCATTTGAGCAGACAGCAGTGTGAAGCAGGCATCGCCTGACTGAGGCCTTGTCCGTGACGTCACGTGTGCTAGCAATGACGGGCTCATTTGAGCAGACAGCAGTGTGAAGCAGGCATCGCCTGACTAGGGCCTGGTCCTGGGCGTCACTTGTGCTAGCAATGACGGGCTTATTTGAGCAGATAGCAGGGTGAACCAGGCCTCAACTGACTGAGGCCTCGTCCTTGACTTCACGTGTGCTAGTAATGACGGGCTCATATGAGCAGACAGCAGTGTGAAGCAGGCATCGCCTGACTAGGGCCTGGTCCTGGGCGTCACTTGTGCTAGCAATGACGGGCTCATTTGGGCAGTCAGCAGGGTGAAGCAGGCCCCGCCTGACTGAGGCATGGTCCTGGACGTCACTTGTGCTAGCAATGACGGGCTCATTTGAGCAGACAGCAGGGTGAAGCAGGCCTCGCCTGACTGAGGCCTGGTCCTTGATGTTACTTGTGCTAGCAATGACAGGCTCATTTGAGCAGACAGCAGGGTGAAGCAGGCCTCACCTGACTGAGGCCTCGTCCTTGACGTCACTTGTGCTAGCAATGACGGGCTCATTTGAGCAGACAGCAGGGTGAAGCAGGTCTCGCCTGACTGAGGCCTGATCCTTGACGTCACTTTGTGGAATTTTGACTTGCGATCTAAACATCATCTGCGCCAGCTTGTCACCTATGTACTACATGCACGGCAGCTATTCTAGGTCACCTATGTATTACGTGCATGGCAGCCATTTTAGGTATCATGGTCTCCCTGTCCACGATCGATCGCCAGCACGTCCCTCTGAAGGACTGGGTTCTTTTGGACCCAGCGGTGCCAGGGCACAACACCTGAAACCTTCGTGGGTAACCTGCTCCGGCGTACAAGTCACAGAGACACGGGACACTTCCTTCGGCGTCAAAGAGTCAAGGTTTATTTACTGCAGGGAACACAGAAGTCACAGGAAGTACATCGAGTGTAGTTCGGGGAGACTGCTTCAAATTGTATTTGTGGATCGCTCCTTTTATACAGTTTCTACCCATAGGATAACATGATACACAATAGTTTACAACCTGGTTCCCACAAGTCGCTCTCAGAGGGGTCGCTTAGATCACTTTGAAACACACAAGATCCGGAACATAAGTGCGGAAACATTTGGCGGTTCCCAACTGTAAAAACCCATCTTCCCACCATTAGCAAATTCCAATCAGCAGTAAAGTAGATCGAAACAGGAACGAAGACAGGTGCAGAGGAAGACGGGGACAGTGGGGAGATCGGAAAGGGTGTAAAAGGGGAGTGTCGAGAAGCACGAGATACAGGCATCAAAGGGACGTGCCTAATGAGATGCACGGCTGAGACAATAAGCCCGTGCGGCAAGATGAGCCTCGAGCGGCGCCATCTGCCTTACAGTAGCATCCCCCTCGTCATAAAGACACTTTCAAAGAACATGTGTCTTCCGCAAATATCTTGGGAGTCCCAGGGTCGCGAAGCGGACAGCGTCCGTTCGCTGGCTACTTGAGGGCAAGAGACAAAATGGATGCCGTATCTAAGATGGAACCCGTGGGTACAGATGACAAACCCACATAACAAACGAACGGTTTAAGTTAGCACAGCGAAACTGCGCACACTTGCTAAACTCGTCATTTGCGGTTCATAGATACTAGACTCGACCATATTCGTGTGAGTCGAAAACACCACTTACAATTGTCACGGAACCTCAGACGCTCCTTTTGCCCTCATGTAGGCAAGCACTAGTCGGAATCATACTCGATATTCATCAGACCATCAAGATGTCGTTGTAGCATAGCTCTGTCCAACCGAGTCCCCTTGGTAACAGATGGTTGTCTCATACACGTTGTAGCACAGAGGCCACATAAGGCAGGACCACACTGCACACAAAGGCAACACGTGAACAGGAACACTACCACAACCCCGATGATCGTCAGAATCTTCCAACCCCAAGTCGACACCAGGCCCCAAAACCAACCAAGTAGCGTCCAATCCCCTACATCCACGTGTATGGATTCGGAGATCTTGTGCAACTTCGAGATGGCTTGATAGACAGTAGGAGCATTATCTGGAATGAAAATGCAACAGCTCGAATGGATCACTTTACATACCCCACCGCGATCTGACCAGTGTGGGGTACGACCCATATTGGAGACGAGCTTTTAAGCTGCTTTTCATTAGTGAACGTGCTATATTCCCCTCTATTCGGTGCCCTATAGGCTTGTACCTCTGCCTTAGGGATGAGATAAGCATCATGGATCTCATCTTCCAAATCCTGTATTATCATCGATACCACCCACTGCCATGAGGTAGGACCCGGTTTGGGGGAACGTTCTGGAGAGGGGTGGAAACCTAGTGCGCTTCGAAGCATTGTTTGGTATGCTCGAGCTGACCCTTGGGAACTATACGGTAACACCAGATATGGAATTCCCTTACCCGTAGTATGTGGCATCAACCCACACACCCAACAATTAGTAGTGTTAACCACTAACTGATGCTGATGGAGGAGCTGGATAAAGGAATTGTTGCGGAATTCTACACGTCTAGCCTGTTCGTGTTCTGGTAACATATGAAAGGAATGAGGAGAAGCAGTAGAAGTAATGTTAGGGTAAGGAGTAGGAGTAGGGGTAGGAAGTAAGAAGTAAGACATAGTGTAATACACCCCACCCGCCAAAAATGCAGAAGCAGTTAAAAACAGTACAAACAATTGGGATACAAAACATTTCGTACGACTAAGTTTCTGCAGTTTGACTCTATACGCCTGCGTTCCTTCCAAATCGTTCAGCTTTGAAAATGCCATTTCCCTATGACCGTCCGCAACGTTTCTTGACGCACTTCGTTCTGTGCAGCAATAGTCAATTCCCAGGAGTTCCTAGGAACCGACGGCCTTTAACCTAGCGTCAAGACCTACTGTCCAGAAGGAAGTACGCGCGCGGCCCTACGGCCCTCAATACACAATATGTATTCTATTTAGCACAAATAATTCAGCTGTGGAAGGAAAAAGATACAAGAAAAAAATCTTGATATATGTACAAAACAATTTTCAGTGATACGAATTTGTTCACAGTTGATCAGGGGAAACGAAGATATTGCAGTTATCAATTTCAGCAAAGCAAGCAAAAAAATTTATTTGTCCTTAGTATGAGAACGCAAAGAATATCGATGTTTCCCAGGACGTGTCTGCTCGTCGAACAAAGGATCTGTCGAAGAGACAGCGTCCTGTTGATCAGTTTGCTGATTTGGTCTTGAGTCTTTTGCTGACAATGTTCCAACAATGGCTTTCTGCTGCGCTGAGTGTTCACCAACAAGTTGTGCGTCACTGAAAGGTACAAACGCCGGCAATGTCGCTGCTTCTGTTGACGCAATGCCTTTCCTCACCCACGGGTCTGCCGGCAAAGGAATAGGGACTCGCTTACAATGGGTAGCATGTACCCAGTTCTTCCGTCCCTCAAGACGAACGGCAGTCCTCGTGGCCAAAAGCACCTGGTGAGGTCCAACAAAGCGGGGGTCCAGATTCTTCTTGCGCGAAAAATTTCGGGTGACAACCCAATCACCAGGCTGGAGCTGGTGGCCTGGACCCTCCGTCTGCGTCGGCAAGGCGTCGTAAACCTGTTGATGAATTAACCTCAGTTTAGCAGTCAAGTCATGTAAGTAGTCAATCAACATCGGGTACTCAAGATCAACGAATATACCTGGCCTAGGAACCCCCCACACATTCGCAGGACGGCCGAACACTATTTCATAGGGACTAAGCCCTATTCGGGAGTGTACAGTCGCCCTAGTTGACAGTAATGCTAGAGGCAAAGCGTCAGGCCACGAAAGTCCAGTCGTAGCCTGGATCTTCGCTAATTTTAGTTTAAGGGTGCCATTGTACCCTTCAACCAATCCAGCTGACTGGGGATGATTGGCGCTATGGAATTTCTGATTAATTCCAAGGCCCTTACACACACTCCTCATCACACTTCCAACAAACTCACTTCCGTTATCTGACCACACGACTCTAGGCATTCCATACCGAGGAAAGTATTCCTTCAGTAGGATTTTCGCAGTAGACAAAGCAGTATTATCTTTGAGGGGATAGGCCTCGATCCATCGGGAGAATGCGCAAACCACAACCAAAACGTATTTCGAGTTATTGCATCGCTCCATATGGATGAAGTCCAATTGGATCACCTCAAAGGGATACGAAGGAGGAGCAAAACTGCCAGGGGGAGTTGGGGTTCCTTTGCCAGGATTGTACATTATACACACCATACAATTCTTCACCAAACGTTCAGCACACTTAGTAATTCCATCATTCTTCCACACATCAGCCAACAACTTGCAAATACCTTTCGCGCTAATATGTGCTAACCCATGTGCCATTTGCACAACGGCCAGTACATACGCATCAGGCAACATCCATCTTTTCTGATCTGACAAATCAATCCAGCAACCATTCACATCCAACCTTCCCGTACTTTCTTTCCACTTCATCTTTTCAGTGTCGGTGGCCTCATTCTGAATTGCTTTCACACTCTCTATAGTATTCTCACACATACTTGATTCTGTAGGCCACCTAACCGAATTCGTCACATACATTCGAGTGCTAAGGTTCCGGGCAGTCTCCTTAGCAATCTCATCTGCAAACGCATTACCACGACCAACATCATCCGTCACCTTACGATGCGCACTACATTTAACAATTGCAACTTGAGCAGGCAAAGTCAATGCATCCAAAAGATCGTTCACAAGCTGGCCATGCTGTATTTTCGTGCCATGTGACGTCAAGAAACCACGTTCTCGCCACAATCGTCCGAAACTATGCGCTACACCGAAAGCATACTGACTATCGGTGTACACATTCACACGTTTACCTTTTGCTAATACACATGCTCTAGTAAGAGCGATCAGCTCTGCAGCTTGGGCAGAATTCTGATTCAATCTCGCAGTCTCAACAACAGTATTCAATGTCACCACAGCATAAGCAGTAGTCATATCACCATTCGGCAATTTAAAACATGACCCATCCACATACAGGATGCCATCCGGGTCTTCCAATGGGGTGTTTTTAAGGTCCACACGACCTTCTGTTTCCTCCTCTGTACGCAAGTAGCAGTCATGTTCTGCTACTACATCTGACTCTGCACTAATTGGTAACAAAGTTGCCGGATTTAGGACATTACAACGTTTTATCTGAATGTGGCTTGCCAAGAGCGTCAATTCGTACCCAGATAACCTCGCACTCGTCAAGTGCTGAGTTTTCGTACGGTTCAAAAGAGTATCGACTGCATGCGGAACCATCACCGTAAGCATATTATCCATGACCAATCCTGCTGATTGTCGGATGGAGACCGCAGCTGCCGCAGTTGCTCTCAAACAACTCGGCAATGCTCTAGCTACTGGGTCTAAGGTCGAGGAAAAATATGCACATGGACGTTGCTTACCACCAAAAGGTTGCGTTAAGACGCTTAAAGCACAACCTTCCCTCTCGTGAACATATAACGTGAACGGCTTGCTGTAATCAGGGGTACCTAACACAGGGGCCGAACACAATGAATCACGTAATTCAGAAAAACGTTTCTGACATTCTTCCGTCCATGGTAAAGGAGTCGAAACATCCTTGCACGTAAGAGCCACCAATGGTTTCGCTAGCAATGAAAAATTAGGAATCCACTGCCTGCAGTACGATGTGATACCTAGAAAGGCACGCACATCTCTTTGGGTTTGTGGCACAGCCATGCGCGCAATCGCTGCAATTCTCTCTGGGGTCAATCTCCTTCCCTCCTTTGACAATAAGTGACCTAGATAGGTTACTTCTTGACAACAATATTGGAGTTTAGAAGGTGACACCTTGTGATTTAACTCACAGAGATGTTGCAGCAACGACACTGTAGCAATTTTGCAAATGTCCTGAGTATCAGCAGCCACCAATAAGTCGTCGACGTATTGGATTAAAGCCGCACCAACCGGCAACCTAAACGCATCTAGTTGACCCTTCAAAGCTTGACTGTAAATCGATGGACTTTCACAGTAGCCCTGAGGAGCGCGTTTGAACCGGAAGCTACGTCCACCAAGAGAGAAACCGAAAAGGTCCCTGCTCTCTTCGGCAATCGGGATGCTGAAAAACGCATTTTTCAAATCAATCACCGAAAACCATGAAGCCGTAGCTGGAATCAGAGTCAGTAGCGCCGTAATGTCAGGCACAACAGGGAATTGAGGAACCACAATTTTATTCACCTCCCGTAAATCAATAACAAAACGATAAACAGGCGGTTTGGTAGGATCAGTACGTTTAAGAATGGGCAGTACAGGACTATTGCACACGTTTCCCCGAGTTTCTTCAATGACATCTTTCTCGATCAAATCATAGATGATCGCTAACAAAGCTCGTTCGCCATCCAGGGAGATACGATATTGGGGAATACGTGGCAATCGCACATTCGATTTCAACTGAACAACATAAGGGGAGATATCAAGTAGGCCCACGTCGTTTGGACCCGTCGCCCACAAAGATGCAGGAAGAGAACTCAATTCCGGTGGAAGCTTATCGAGGGACAAATACATGGGAGAGACTACTTTCTCTCCGAACGTAAGCTTTACACCCGCAGGAGAACAATACAAAGTCGCATACAAGCGTTTAAGCAAATCCAGACCCAAAAGATTTTCACCACAACCAGTGGTTAAAATCAACGGAGCTTCGAGCTCACGAGGCCCAATTTTAAGGGGCAAAGGGCGCGAAACTGGATTGCTAACGGGGGCGCCAGAGAATCCAACGGATACATTTGTTAAGCCAGACAAAGGTGCGCCAGGGAGTTTCGAATGCATGATAGAACTTTTCGCTGCACCAGTGTCCAACAGAAAAGGCTCAACGACGCCCGATGTAGCAACTGCGACGTAAGGCCCTCTCTGATCAACCGGAACTGATACCACTCCCTCTCCTTGTCTTTGGCTGTCCTAGTAATTACTATCGTCAGTTCCCTGATCGACGTAATAATCGTCTACATTGTACTGCGCAGATCGTCCTTGCGATGATCCACGTTGGTCAAAACAATTATTAGAATTTGACGAGTTATCAGAACGGTCGTTCTGAGCACCACGACCTCTACCACGTGATGCGTTCTGCGCACCACCACGACCTCCTCTAGACGAATTACCACCACTACGGTCATTTAAAGCAGGACAATCAAATTTAATGTGTCCCTCCTGTCTACAATAAGCGCATTGGTTGTACCCCAACGAAGATCTCTGAAAAGATGAATCATTACGCGGCTGCGATCGATTCGATTGCGACTGCGATCTATTCTGCTGAGGCGCATTCTGACTAGAACGCGGCGGATATGCTTGTTGTAACAACACTTTAGTTTTCAGCTCTTTCGTCTTTTTATCGGCACGGTCATTTTCCTCTTTTTCTCTATTTTCGTAATATTGTGCCGTAGCCAGAATCTGAGCTGAGGTAGAAACGGCCCACGCACTTTCTGAATTCTTCAATTTACTGCACAAGTCGGGCAATAAGTTCGATACAAATTTATCCACAAACAGCCTCTGTCCACCCTCAGTACCCATATCCTGCCCACTATGATCGACGAATGTTTCCTCGAACCTCGTAAAGAAGTCTGAAACACTCTCATCTTTCTTCTGCTTACAGGCTGACAACTTGTCCCAATTTACCCTCATAGCTGGCATAAGCGTTTTCATTAACGTAATGATTCGCTGGGGAAGAAGTTCAATCAACTGATCGGGTTTAGTAGCAGCCACTTGTCCAGCGTCTGCCGCTGTAATGGCAGCCCAATCACCACCTAATTCATTCGCGTGATCTTGGTGACGAATCTTGGCCCATACCGGTTGCGGTACGACATTGCCAAACAACATGTCGATATCGGCCAGATTCATTATCGTAGCGTCTACGAGCTGCGATAATTCTTTGTAATACCCCGCAGGATTTTTGCGAGGATCAGGCAAAGTTTGTTTCACCTGAAGCACTTCCGATCGTTTCCAAGGGAGGTGTATCCACACTCTCTGGAAATGTGCTGGTATTGGAGCATTAGCATTAGTATTATCAGCGGGTACCCAAACTGGCGGAACTTCTCGCATAGGATATTGGCCAGACCCATCTCGTTGTTCAATGTCCTCAACGAACAATGCATGAGGAATAGGAGCAGGACGAAGAGATAGCAACCGTTCAATAGCACGTCGGACATTAGTATCGACTATCAGTCCAGTTGCGAACTGAAGCCGAAGATTAGACAGGGCGGTCAGCACCTCGTCAGGCGCAACAGCCGCTATCTGATCATGTAAGAACTTGCACATTTCATCAAACACATATCTCTGAGTAGGTATGTTGAATTGATCAAACGTTTCGAGGACAACACGAGGTGGATTTCTAACAGGGTTTATCATCCAACCCATCGCCATATTGTATAGCGCAACACGTTCTCTATTACCAGGAAGCTGGCTACGTCTCTGTGGACCATCAGAACCTGCAGACCCAAAAACAGGTCCGAGCGACTGAAAGAAGTTTGTCGCAAGGGGAGAATCACGATTACGAGTAGAGGGAGAAGAGTAAGACACAGGACTAACAAGAGAAGGAGTAGAGACGTTAGCAGCAACAGGGGTTAACAACACAGGAGCAGTAGTGTGAGCAGTAGCGGGAACAGGAGTATGTGGAAGCGGAGGAGCAGTAGGAATAGACACAGGCACAGGAGCAGGAACAGTCGGAAGAGCGGGTGCAGGTTGAGGAATAGGCGGAGGAATAACAAGTGGGAGAGCAGGTACGGCAGGGACCACAGGAACTGCGGTACCCTGTACGTACGGAGGTGGCGACTTCATAAGATAGGACATTAAAGAATCCTCAACTGCCTCTTCCTTCTTATCCGACTCCGTAGACAAAACAGGATAGCATTTGTCTATGGACATACGCTGTAATCTCTCAAACACTTCCTTATCCTTATCCTCCTTATCACGCTGAAACTGCTCAGCTTTCTTTACTATAGTAGCAACAGTATCTCGCTGACTACGTTTATTTTGTCTGATCTCTTTCTGTCGGGCTTCTTTGCGCCAGAACCGAAAGGCATCAAACATGGCCGGCCTTGATTTACGTTCGAACAACTTTATTTCCAAATTATCTAAGATCGACGCTTCGAAGCTACCGTGAGGTGGCCAACGAAGATCGCCGTCTTTCTTTGTATATTTGATCCAATAATCGTTAAAAGCAATCGGGCCTAGCCCATGTTTGCTATATAAGTCATATGTAGGAGTTCCAACCGGAGGTATCGGACACGAGTCCTCCAGCAGGGAATCCGCACCACAAGGTCTAAAGCAACTGAACAAAGTACTGCGACCAGGCATCTTGCACACTAGCCGAGTTTCACAAACTTCAAGGGTTACGGGATTTACCAAGTCCCAGCAAGAACAAAACCCTCGGTCTTTGGCGGCTGCAGTCGTCAAACAAATACAACAACAACAAAGTACGCTAGCAAAGTGTCACCGACAAAAACACTCACACAGCGTGTACAACAAAGACACCCGCTAAAGTGTCTACAACAAAAACACTCGCTAAAGTGTTTACAACAAAGAACTCTGGGAGCGACCCACAAATACTTAACTCAAAGATCAATGGCGACCTCAGGAAGGCCCGTCAATCGTCTCGCTATACCAAGGTCTACGCCAGGCGCCAAAACAGGTCTACAGTCAGGGTAGCAGTCCGTCGCAGCCGTTAGGAGGCGGGAATCTTCGCGGGAAAAGTCTTCGGGCCACTTATTTCGACAACAGGATCGATGAAGCGGGGTGCACCTTCCCTCGGAGATTTCACACGAAGTTCCTCACGATCGTCAGGCTTGGACCGGTACCACTGATGCAGCCCCACGTTGGGCGCCAACTGAAGGACTGGGTTCTTTTGGACCCAGCGGTGCCAGGGCACAACACCTGAAACCTTCGTGGGTAACCTGCTCCGGCGTACAAGTCACAGAGACACGGGACACTTCCTTCGGCGTCAAAGAGTCAAGGTTTATTTACTGCAGGGAACACAGAAGTCACAGGAAGTACATCGAGTGTAGTTCGGGGAGACTGCTTCAAATTGTATTTGTGGATCGCTCCTTTTATACAGTTTCTACCCATAGGATAACATGATACACAATAGTTTACAACCTGGTTCCCACAAGTCGCTCTCAGAGGGGTCGCTTAGATCACTTTGAAACACACAAGATCCGGAACATAAGTGCGGAAACATTTGGCGGTTCCCAACTGTAAAAACCCATCTTCCCACCATTAGCAAATTCCAATCAGCAGTAAAGTAGATCGAAACAGGAACGAAGACAGGTGCAGAGGAAGACGGGGACAGTGGGGAGATCGGAAAGGGTGTAAAAGGGGAGTGTCGAGAAGCACGAGATACAGGCATCAAAGGGACGTGCCTAATGAGATGCACGGCTGAGACAATAAGCCCGTGCGGCAAGATGAGCCTCGAGCGGCGCCATCTGCCTTACAGTAGCATCCCCCTCGTCATAAAGACACTTTCAAAGAACATGTGTCTTCCGCAAATATCTTGGGAGTCCCAGGGTCGCGAAGCGGACAGCGTCCGTTCGCTGGCTACTTGAGGGCAAGAGACAAAATGGATGCCGTATCTAAGATGGAACCCGTGGGTACAGATGACAAACCCACATAACAAACGAACGGTTTAAGTTAGCACAGCGAAACTGCGCACACTTGCTAAACTCGTCATTTGCGGTTCATAGATACTAGACTCGACCATATTCGTGTGAGTCGAAAACACCACTTACAATTGTCACGGAACCTCACCTCTGACCCAGCAAGCATCCTCTGCGCTCCCCGGCTCCCCCTTCCTCCTCCTTCTGAGCACGACCCTTCTGCATGACCCTGTCCTTGAGAGTCACGCCAGCGCCTGACCAGCACCTCCTCCCCTCCCATGAATGCCCCTCTGTTGCTAAACCTCCCTCCTGCACTGGACTGTCCACACAGCATGAATACCTCTCCATTGATGGCCCCTCACCCCGTGTCTGACTGTCCACACAGGTCCGAGGCCATTGCCTAAGCCGAGAGATATCATTTACTGCCCTTATTGTATGAGGTCGCTCTCCTTCAAAGGACCCTCTATTGATCCAGACCTCCCCACCCCCCCTGTGACATGATCAGGCGCACACATCCTAAGACTCGACGAAACACTCAGCTGCGTGATGACCCTCTCTCTTATCAGCAGGTTGAGGACCTCCATTGTGAATGTATATGGGGGTGGGATTAACACGAGGATTACGGGGATGTCGTTTCCCATGCCCTACAAAGTTGTGATTGTATTGAAGGAAGGTCACATGCCATAAACCAGTGTATAAGAGGCCAGGCCTCCGAGTGGCTGTTAGAGCACCTCGACATGATACCTTGTTGTCTGTTCTGATGTGTTCTGCTCCGTCGGAATAAACTTCTGTTTCCTGCCTTCTGGTCTCCGGCGCCTGCCTCATTGCTTGGTAAACTTGAATGGTACAAGGGCGGTTAGCGCCGGGCAAATCTTGAGAAAGGTCCTAGCCCTACCTTTTTCCACAATTGGCGTCCCAAAGCGTGGGGCCCATCAGCGACACGTGGATCCAGTGGGAGAGGTCCCGATGACAGAGTGAACGACTGCAACGATCGGGAAGAGCTCATGTCCGATAGACCCTCGTCTGACAGCCGATCATCCGACCTTCACTAGTTCTGAACAGACCTCTCTCGAGTGATCTACGGTCCTGACTGGGAACCATCAGGAGTGCCGCGAACAACACGAAGGAGAGAGGACGATCGGGCGCTGGATCCAGAGGACAGGAAACCGTCCATGCGGTCCGGGTAAGGTCGTGTAAACACGACGAATTGAGGAAATTGTTTTTGGATAATACTAGTATTACGCTTTGTTGAAACCCTCTGGAGATTCACTGTCTGCAAACGGGGAAAAGCAAACAGGCTCTCTCTTTGCAAGCAGTGAAGGATAGGTAACGCAGACTTTTGTCCCCATTGTAATCCGTCGTACCTATCTTCCTCCCCCACTGTTTCCCGAACTATCGTTCGTGGATTATTGACTGGAGATTCTTTGTCTGCAAACAGGGAAGAACAAGGTCTCTCTTTGCAGGTAGAGAAAGAGTGGGTAGCGATAGCTTTTCGTGCCCACTTATTCTCCCCACTGGATTGTTTGATTGGCCGATTATTCGGTATTGGTTCTTTTGAGGTATTCACGGCCTCCAAACAACGTAGAATAGAAATATTCTGTCTAGTCTTTGTCCGCCGTGATAAGATAGGTAGTGCAGACTTTTGTCCCCGTTGTAATCCGTCATGCCTGTCTTCTCCCCACTGGTTGGTAGCCTGTTTAGCCCGGACCGCTTATTAGAGATGAACCATCCAGCTCCACTGGAGGGCACCCCTAATAAGGACATGTTCACTAAGTATGGACTAGTCGCTATAGCTTACACTAAACTATGGCATAAATATACGAAAAGGAACCCTGAAAGTCAGTGGCCACTGATAGGTTCCTTTGACGAAAATAAAATAAAAACATTAGAAATAGCACTCCAGAAGAATAAGACCACGCCCACTATGCTCGACAGTATCGGCATGTGGCGCAAAGAAACGGAACAGCGAAAGAAAAGAGAAGAAGCAAAAATAGGGAAAGAATTACGAAAGGCAGCCCACCTGGCCGCAAAACAACTAGAAGAAGAAATAAAAGAAAGAAAGGAAACTATGCAAAATCAAGAATCAGGGTCGACAGGCCAATGTCCTGTTAGGACCCCCTCTGTACTCTACCCTGAATTGCCCTCCAAACAACGGGCGAGCGATGAGTTACTATTAGGTCCCCCAATCATCTACATGCCCCCTCCATATGCTCCCAGCCAACAAAGCTTGCAAGCCCCGAGTGTGAGTGACCCTAGCGCTAGTGCACCAGCCCCCACGGCCTCTGCACCAGCCACATTAACAACTTCGTTAGATGACCCCGAGGCTAGCAAACAATCACCAGCCAGACTAAATAGGTTGAGCAAAGATGAGCGGGATGGGATCGACAAAATAGCGAAGATATTAGTAGAACGAAGGGAGAGCGAAGATTACACAATGAGCGTATATAATTCACATGCCGACAGCCACAGACGGCATTTCATCTTGCGATTCAGCTACTACACCCTGAACGCATATGAAGATAGGTATCAAAGTAAGGGTCCCGCCAGGCTGACAACGCTGTATAGGAAGATTGACGTTGGAGATGGGACTGAATGTGAAGCGACGGAACTCTTCATGCAGATGCTCGAGGTCTTCCGCCACCTTACAGAACAAAAACCAGAAACCAAGGTTACAGTCCCTGAAACGACCTCAGTAGAAGTAGTCAATACTATGATGCCTATCAGAGAAGCGGCTCCTTACTGGATCCCGCCACGGGGCCAGGGAACGAGCGATGATATTAATAACGAAAATGCCAAAGGGAGGGTTGTGTACAATTGGGTTTACCAACCATGGGACCGACAAGATATCCTCACCTTTAAGCAAACCCTGCCCGACTTAAGAAAGAACCCGACAGCATTTTACACCGAATTAGGCACAGCCTTGGGTTCGACAATAATGACCTTAGCAGATATTGACTTGTTCTTTGGGCTATGTCTGCCGGCTGACGTGTGGAAGCAAATCCGGAAGGCTGACCACACGGATCTGTTTGGACATACCTGGGACCAACTCGGTAAACTAGATAGACAGCGAGAACCGGGGAGCAAACCAGTGAAAGACATACTGGAACTCCCAGATAAAATAGTCCAGAAATTAAAAACACTGGTCCCGGAAAGAAAAGTAGACTGGTCGATAGTCACGGCCTGTCGACAGAAACCCCAGGAAGATGTGTCAGAATACTTCTCCCGATTTGAGACAGTGTTCTCCGACTACAGTGGCCAGGACATGACCACCGCAACCGGACAGCACCTGTTTGTGCAAAATTATGTAAAAGGACTAACTCAAGAAGTCTCCCAAAAACTACAGACAAGTGAGAGTAGTTGGGGGGCCTCCAAACCCGCAGCTATCCTTCAGATGGCTCAGTATTACGAGCACCAAAAGAATGAGAATGATAGGGCGTCCGAGAAAAAGAAGAAAGATTTGAAGGAAAGGGTAATGATAGCCCAGATACAGGGTATAGCTCTAGGACGGGAACATCAAAGGGGGAACTACCAATCAAACGCCCCCAGAGATCTACCTCCTAAGGATCACACCCCGACATCTCACACTGGACGGAGAGATATTAGCAATGACCAATGCGCCTTCTGCAAAGGGTTCGGCCATTGGAAAACCCAGTGTCCGGTTTTGCTAGAGATGAATAGAAATAGGGATTCCAGGGATGTGGCAGGTGGTCCGAGGAATAGAGTACAGGGACGAGGGAACTCCAACGACACTAACAATGACAGATCAGGAAGACTGAATACATTTGACCGTCCCCGACAGAATCAATATCAGCTATCCGAAGGTGAAAATGCCCCCGATTTTGCATAGGACTGCCAGGGGCAAGGGAGGGATCCAGTCGAGCTCTGTGTTGACCAGCAAGGTCCTTATGTCACCGCTAAGGTCCTGGGTACAGAGTCTCCATTCTTGGTAGACACTGGGGCGACACGTAGTGTGTTATCAAAACGACTGATTCCAAGGGCACCCTTGTCTGGCTCACACATAACGTCGATAGGTTTCGATGGGACGCCCTCCACTAACCCCCTGTCCGTACCTATTACCTTGGACCTAGAAAACAACACTGCTGACGCGACATTCCTACTTTCCTCCAACTCCCCTGACGCCATTATGGGCATTGACTTACTGAAGCATTTTCGAGCTACCATTAGGTGTTCCCCAGATGGAATACGAGTCATCCTGTACGACAACCCAGACATGCCCAGATCCCGTCCCCCACGACACATGTGCTGCATAACTGACGCTGACATGTCCTTGCTTGACACCCTGCCTCCGTACCTGTGGGCCAAAAATGACTCTGATGTGGGGCGAATGATGATTGATCCTATTCACATAACTGTACGACAGGACGCTATGCTCCCGAAACTCCCGCAATATCGGATATCCCCAGAGGGTGAGAAGGCACTGGTAGCGATTATTCAGTCTCTGGTAGATGCAGGAGTGGTTGAAGAGGTGGTTAGCAACGTCTGCAACAGCCCAATCCTACCCATTGTTAAGAAGCAAGGTGAAGGAGATGAGAAAGCGTACCGCTTCATCATCGACTTACGAGAGATTAACAAAGTAGTTGTACCCCAATATCCTGTGGTCTCTGATATCACCACCATTCTGACCCTCATCCCGTCCACTGCCATCACCTTCTCTGTTATCGACCTTAAAAACGCATTTTTCTCTATCCCCATCCATCCAGACAGCCGTTATCTTTTCGGCTTCACTTTAAAATCTCGCTCATACCGATTCTGTAGAGCTCCCCAGGGGTACACTGAAAGTCCCAGCATTTACAGCCAGGACCTCAAAAGACAGCTGGATGCTTTCCAGCTACCAGAGGGAGTGGTGTTGATCCAATATGTCGATGATATCCTTTTGGCGGCCGACACCACCCCGCTGGCAGCGACAGCCACCGTCCAACTCCTACACTTCCTTGCAGAAAATGGCCATAAAGTCTCCAAAAAGAAACTACAGTTCTGCCAGCCACAAGTAACTTACCTAGGCCATCTTCTGTCCAAGGAAGGGAGGAAACTTACCCCTGACCGAATCCAAACTATCCTAGACACCCCCATCCCAAAAACGCAAAAGCAGGTCCGCTCTTTGGTTGGCCTAACCTCTTTTTGCAGACAGTGGTTGCCTAATTACAGCCTCATTGTGAAACCATTACTTGCCCTACTGACCAAGGATGCCCCCTCCCCGTTCCCTTGGACCGCTGAGTGTCAAGCCTCCTTTAAGGAATTACGGGATGCACTCTGCTCAGCACCCGTCCTCGGAACGCCGGATTACTCCAAACCCTTCTCCCTCTTCACCCACGAAAGGGAGGGATGCGCATTGTCTGTCCTGACTCAATCGATTGGCCCTAAGCAGCGCCCTTGTGCCTACTTCTCCGCCACTCTTGATCCTGTAGCCAGAGCCTTACCTGCCTGCCTTCGAGCAGTAGCTGCCGCTGCTGTCTCCATCCGTCAGAGCGAGGGGATCGTACTTTCCAACTCCCTCACTGTATTAGTGCCCCATGCAGTTGACACCCTTTTGAACCAGACAAAGACCCAACACCTGACTAGCGCACGACTGACAGGGTACGAGTTGACTCTGCTTGCACCCCACATCACACTTAAGAGATGCACGACTTTGAATCCTGCCACGTTGTTACCCCTGCCTGAAAACGACCCCGACGTTCCTCCCATACACGACTGTGTGACCCTCACGGACGAACAGACTAGGAGTAGGGTTGACCTCCGAGACACTGCTTTTCCTGACCCCGATGGAGAGCTATGGGTAGACGGCTCATGCATCAAACTCCCAGATGGCACCACTTCAGCTGCCTATGCAGTGACGACAGCCCAAACAGTAGTTGAGACAGCCTGCATCACACAACGATCTGCCCAGGCAGCGGAGCTGATAGCCCTCACCCGAGCATGCATCATAGCCGCAGGAACCACCGCGAACGTATATACGGACAGCCAGTATGCCTTCGGGGTGGTCCACCATTTTGGGCTCCTGTGGAGGGAGAGGGGATTCCTGACGTCCCACGGCACCCCAATCCTCCACGGAGATTTAGTGTCCGCTCTGATTGAGGCAGTTCTCCTCCCCAAACGATTAGCGGTGATCAAATGTCAGGCACACAAAAGAGTGACAGACTTAGTCGGACAAGGGAATGCATTAGCCGACATCACTGCACGAACCACAGCTGAGAATAGGACAGTGACACGCATATATGTGACTAGGTCACAAGCAGAAAAATGGAGTGACACAAGGGAAATGATCAGAGACATACAGTCGGCCAGCACCCCTCACGAATTGACTAAATGGGCAAGGGTGGGTTTGAAGGATGAGGAGGGTTGCTGGCGAACAAAAGATGCAAACAAATGGTTGCTGCCTGACTCATATCTGATTCCCATACTGACAATGGCTCACTCCCCCGCACACATAGGATCTGCACCCATGATCGAACTCATTTCCAAAGTCTGGCATAACGATAAAATCCCCGACTCAGCCAGACGCCTGGTTCAGCAGTGCCTTATTTGTCTGCAACACAACCCCGGGAAAGGAACTGTAGTACCCCGGGGAGGGTTCGGGACCCCCAATCATCCCTTTGAGGTCCTTCAGATGGACTACATCCAATTAGAGAGATGCCAAAGCCTGAAGTACGTACTGGTCATCGTGTGTGCCTTCAGCAAATGGGTAGAAGCCTATCCAACCCGTGACAACACTGCCATGACTACTGCCAAAGTACTACTGAAGGAATTCTTCCCTCGCTATGGCCTTTGTCGAATTTTATGGAGCGACAATGGCCCCCACTTCATAGCTGAGGTTATCCAATTAATCCTAAAGGGGTTAGGGGTGAAGCAACGATTTCATGCGGTCTTCCACCCCCAATCCGCTGGTCTCGTGGAACGCCATAATGCCACGCTGAAGCTGAAACTGGCAAAAATAGTGGCCACCACTGGACTTAACTGGCCGGATGCCCTCCCACTGGCCTTGTTATCGATGCGTTCCACTCCCACCAAGCACCATTTGACCCCCTATGAGGTCGTGTTTGGGCGTCCGATGAATCTATGGACTGCCCCCAAACCGACCTCCATTCATGACGTCCCGGACGTCCTACTATCTGATTATTTGTGCAAGTTAACTAAAACGTTGTCTGTCATTCATCAACAGGTGCAGCAGGCCATCCCCGATGCTTCCAGGGGCCCCGGCCACGACATCCAACCGGGAGATTTCGTATTAATACGAAATTTCCAGCGAACCAAGAGTCTGGAACCTCGGTGGACGGGCCCCTGGCAAGTGCTGATCACCACCCGAACAGCACTCCGAGTGGAGGGGAAGAAGCACTGGCTGCACGCGCATCATTGCCGGAAGGTCTCTGCGAACCTGGCCACGACAGAAAACGTCAGCACCCAAGAAGAGCTCCTGAGCAAAGACCGACCGATATTGGACTGTTATCCCGATACTGAGGCACTCGAACTTGCAAAATTCTCTGATCCCACCGTGCCATCCAGAGAAGGGTATTTCCTGCGTCGAAAGGAGGGAGTTTCGGCTAAGTAGGCCACGGACTAAGTTAAATCTCAGAACGGTGACCTAAACACAATCAAGGGTTGCCGGGAGAGAAGCTAAACGAAGTCTGTGGTTCTGCCCGCTACCGAGCCCCCTTGAAGGTGATGGAAGCGCCAGATAAGAAGATGATGGAAGCGCCAGATAAGAAGATGATGGAAGCAACAGGAAATACCCAGTATAGAAATCCAAAGACTGACAACTTGCACAAATCAAAGACAATCGCACTCTTCATTGCCTTCCTCTTCTGCCTCCTCCTCATGACCTCCCTCTGGATTCTGGAGGAAAGCACACCGGCTCATGAGACATTGCTACCTACTGCACAGCCAACACCCCTGAAAGAGCATCACCTAATATCTCTGTCGCCCCAGCTCCGAGAAAGGCGCAGGGAATTCTGGAACAATTCCTTCGTGCAACTGTTGCACCAACACAACCTTGCTGCAAATGCTACAAACTGTTGGATCTGCGGGTTGCTCCCGCATGCCACTGGACACTCCATTCCCTTCATCCCTTCACCCTTCTCAGTCCACGGCTCTTGCCTCGCCTGGTTGATCCTCATGCAAGAGAGCCACAGGGACAACGCCACCTCCAGCCAGACAGTGTCACACTTCTACTCTGGGTTCTGGCTGAGCAAAACAGGAAAGACCCCAGCTGCCCTGTGTCCTGCGCTCGCGGGCGCCACCTTCATCAAGGACATTCCTGCCAAAGAACGAGTCGAAGTACAGGTGCTCCACAATCCAGCCAGAACCACCTTCACTCATCTGCAAAAACAAACTACCGCCACTCTGACTGTGGCCCTGTCTGTTATCAACATCACCGGCCTCGTGTGCCTAGAAGGCCAGGGAACGCAACTGGTGGGTTACAGCGCCTGCCGAATCACCAGAACATTGGACTCAGCTGACCCCCCTTCCTTCGTTGCTTCTCCGAACATGTACTTTGTGTGTGGCACCAAGGCTTACACCTGGCTCCCGAAGGGTTGGAAGGGTATCTGTTACATCGCCTTCGTTCTTCCACCCACATATGTAGCCCCAGCCAACCATCACCGGCAGAGACGTGCAGACGACCTTGGACAAGCCGACTCCACTGGAGCACAGTTCCTGGATGCAGCAAAGGGACTTGTTCCTCTGTGGGGCCCAATGGCAAACAGCCGTGCTATCCGACATCTGACCCAGGCAGTAGAAACAACGATCAACATCACGGCTGGTATCCTCGCCAACAACACTGCGGAGCTTCAGGCGGTCCGCCTCGTGACCCTCCAAAATCGTCTTGTCTTAGACGTGGTCCTGGCCGACCGAGGAGGAGCATGCCGCATCATCGGATCCAGCTGCTGCACCTACGTGCCTGACAACTCGCCTTCAGTCTACAAGGCTATTGAACACCTCCACAGACTTTCCTCGGAGGTTCACCAAGAACAGGAAGGATGGTCGCTTGGGAGCTGGTTTTGGGACACTTTGAAGAACTGGGGTTGGAAGTTGTTTTCCTTTGTACTGATACCTATTGTGATATTATGTGGGTGTTGCCTAGGTATCCAATGTCTGCCACCTTTGTGCGGCCTTGTTTCTAACTGTATGTGCCCAAAGACTTTGGACTTCCGAAATGAGCACATGAGCCCCCTCTATGAAGTAGAAATACGTGGCCTTATGGGGATAAATTCAAACTGACAAGTTGGCGAGATATGTTAAAAGGGAGGACTGTGGAATTTTGACTTGCGATCTAAACATCATCTGCGCCAGCTTGTCACCTATGTACTACATGCACGGCAGCTATTCTAGGTCACCTATGTATTACGTGCATGGCAGCCATTTTAGGTATCATGGTCTCCCTGTCCACGATCGATCGCCAGCACGTCCCTCTGACCCAGCAAGCATCCTCTGCGCTCCCCGGCTCCCCCTTCCTCCTCCTTCTGAGCACGACCCTTCTGCATGACCCTGTCCTTGAGAGTCACGCCAGCGCCTGACCAGCACCTCCTCCCCTCCCATGAATGCCCCTCTGTTGCTAAACCTCCCTCCTGCACTGGACTGTCCACACAGCATGAATACCTCTCCATTGATGGCCCCTCACCCCGTGTCTGACTGTCCACACAGGTCCGAGGCCATTGCCTAAGCCGAGAGATATCATTTACTGCCCTTATTGTATGAGGTCGCTCTCCTTCAAAGGACCCTCTATTGATCCAGACCTCCCCACCCCCCCTGTGACATGATCAGGCGCACACATCCTAAGACTCGACGAAACACTCAGCTGCGTGATGACCCTCTCTCTTATCAGCAGGTTGAGGACCTCCATTGTGAATGTATATGGGGGTGGGATTAACACGAGGATTACGGGGATGTCGTTTCCCATGCCCTACAAAGTTGTGATTGTATTGAAGGAAGGTCACATGCCATAAACCAGTGTATAAGAGGCCAGGCCTCCGAGTGGCTGTTAGAGCACCTCGACATGATACCTTGTTGTCTGTTCTGATGTGTTCTGCTCCGTCGGAATAAACTTCTGTTTCCTGCCTTCTGGTCTCCGGCGCCTGCCTCATTGCTTGGTAAACTTGAATGGTACAAGGGCGGTTAGCGCCGGGCAAATCTTGAGAAAGGTCCTAGCCCTACCTTTTTCCACAACTTGTGCTAGTAATGACGGGCTCATTTGAGCAGACAGCAGGGTGAAGCAGGCCTCGCCTGACTGAGGCCTGGTCCTGGACGTCACTTGTGCTAGTAATGACGGGCTCATTTGAGCAGACAGCAGGGTGAAGCAGGCCTCGCCTGACTGAGGCCTGATCCTTGACGTCACTTGTGCTAGTAATGACGGGCTCATTTGAGCAGACAGCAGGGTGAAGCAGGCCTCACCTGACTAAGGCCTCGTCCTTGACGTCACTTGTGCTAGCAATGACGGGCTCATTTGAGCAGACAGCAGGGTGAAGCAGGTCTCGCCTGACTGAGGCCTGATCCTTGACGTCACTTGTGCTAGTAATGACGGGCTCATTTGAGCAGACAGCAGGGTGAAGCAGGCCTCGTCTGACTGAGGCCTGGTCCTTGACGTCACTTGTGCTAGCAATGACGGGCTCATTTGAGCAGACAGCAGGGTAAAGCAGGCCTCGCCTGACTGAGGCCTCGTCCTTGACGTCACTTGTGCTTGCAATGACGGGCTCATTTGAGCAGACAGCAGGGTGAAGCAGGCCTCGCCTGACTGAGGCCTGGTCCTGGACGTCACTTGTGCTGGCAATGACGGGCTCATTTGAGCAGGCAGCAGGGTGAAGCAGGCCTCGCCTGACTGAGGCCTGGTCCTGGACGTCACTTGTGCTTGCAATGACGGGCTCATTTGAGCAGACAGCAGGGTAAAGCAGGCCTCGCCTGACTGAGGCCTGGTCCTTGACGTCACTTGTGATAGCAATTACGGGCTCATTTGAGCAGACAGCAGGGTGAAGCAGGCCTTGCCTGACTGAGGCCTGGTCCTGGACATCACTTGTGCTTGCAATGACGGGCTCATTTGAGCAGACAGCAGAGTAAAGCAGGCCTCGCCTGACTGAGGCCTGGTCCTGGACGTCACTTGTGCTTGCAATGACGGGCTCATTTGAGCAGACAGCAGGGTGAAGCAGGCCTTGCCTGACTGAGGCCTGGTCCTTGACGTCACTTGTGCTAGCAATGACGGGCTCATTTGAGCAGACAGCAGGGTAAAGCAGGCCTCGCCTGACTGAGGCCTGGTCCTGGACGTCACTTGTGCTAGCAATGATGGGCTCATTTGAGCAGACACCAGGGTGAAGCAGGCCTCGCCTGACTGAGGCCTGGTCCTTGACGTCACTTGTGCTAGCAATGACGGAGGAGTGCAGGGCTCATTTGAGCAGACAGCAGGGTGAAGCAGGCCTTGCCTGACTGAGGCCTGATCCTTGACGTCACTTGTGCTAGCAATTACAGGCTCATTTGAGCAGACAGCAGGGTGAAGCAGACCTCGCCTGACTGATGCCTGGTCCTGGACGTCACTTGTGCTAGTAATGACGGGCTCATTTGAGCAGACAGCAGGGTGAAGCAGGCCTCGCCTGACTGAGGCCTGGTCCTGGACGTCACTTGTGCTAGTAATGACGGGCTCCTTTGAGCAGACAGCAGGGTGAAGCAGGCCTCGCCTGACTGAGGCCTGGTCCTGGACGTCACTTGTGCTAGTAATGACGGGCTCATTTGAGCAGACAGCAGGGCGAAGCAGGCCTCGTCTGACTGAGGCCTGGTCCTTGATGTCACTTGTGCCAGCAATGACGGGCTCATTTGAGCAGACAGCAGGGTGAAGCAGGCCTCGCCTGACTGAGGCCTGGTCCTGGACGTCACTTGTGCTAGCAATGACGGGCTCATTTGAGCAGACAGCAGGGTGAAGCAGGCCTCCCCTGACTGATGCCTGGTCCTGGACGTCACTTGTGCTAGCAATGACGGGCTCATTTGAGCAGACAGCAGGGTGAAGCAGGCCTCGCCTGACTGAGGCCTGGTCCTGGACGTCACTTGTGCTAGTAATGACGGGCTCCTTTGAGCAGACAGCAGGGTGAAGCAGGCCTCGCCTGACTGAGGCCTGGTCCTGGACGTCACTTGTGCTAGTAATGACGGGCTCATTTGAGCAGACAGCAGGGCGAAGCAGGCCTCGTCTGACTGAGGCCTGGTCCTTGATGTCACTTGTGCCAGCAATGACGGGCTCATTTGAGCAGACAGCAGGGTGAAGCAGGCCTCGCCTGACTGAGGCCTGGTCCTGGACGTCACTTGTGCTAGCAATGACGGGCTCATTTGAGCAGACAGCAGGGTGAAGCAGGCCTCCCCTGACTGAGGCCTGGTCCTGGACGTCACTTGTGCTAGCAATGACGGGCTCATTTGAGCAGACAGCAGGGTGAAGCAGGCCTCGCCTGACTGAGCACTACAAAAATAGGAGTCTAGAGGGAAAGACAAACAGAACTAGGACGCCCTCCACTCTGTAGGCTAATCAACAACACCAGTCCTAGTTCTTGTGGCAATATTCACTTATTGGACTGTAAACATCAATGGTCGACATTCGTTACCCAAGGGATCTCTTTAATCTCAAGATAATCCAAAATGTTTCAATCTACTGCCTCTTTAAAACAACAACCTCTCTGATCTATACAAACAGGACAGCACAAACAAAAATTGTGTGAAAAGCGAGAAGGCACCTCACGGGCGCACCACCAATGGGACCCCTGGTTGGTACTCACCAGGATGGCCCTGTTCTCATCATTGGTGCCATCAAGCTAAAACAAAAGCGTGTCTCGAACCCCAAAAATAAAAAGACAGTGGATGGTGCAGTGGACACAACTTATATGTGACACAACTAACAACATGTAACATTTAACATATAAGTCACTGCGCAACTAGGACAATAAACTTTACTTTCGTTCCTTTCTTTGTTGCAAACAGTAAACATACATATACTAAAAAAGGAGAGAGTGAATACTACCTATCGATTCACTCTCTACTTACAGCCGACATGTTTCATTGCCTTGGTTTCTATCAGGCAATTTCTTCAGGGCAATTCACTTTAAATGCCACTGCAAGAGACACTGATTCTTGGGTGCTGTAACACAAACAAACAGAAATGTGGTCACCTGGTATCCCTCTCTATGTTCTGCATACCAAGCTATATATCAAACCACCATGCTGTATTGGTAAGTAAATAAATGCCATTATTACCCTGCACGCAGTTTTGCCTCTCATACCAGTCACGAAGTCATGTAAATTCGGAATCCAGCCCCCTTAGGTGAGCATGGTCCTATCTCCCCGTTAGAGAAAATTACTGAAATGCAAAAACCACAGTACATTCAATTATTTTGACTGAGGCCTGGTCCTTGACGTCACTTGTGCTGGCAATGACGGGCTCATTTGAGCAGACAGCAGGGTGAAGCAGGCCTCGCCTGACTAAGGCCTGGTCCTTGACGTCACTTGTGCTAGCAATGACGGGCTCATTTGAGCAGACAGCAGGGTGAAGCAGGCCTCGCCTGACTGAGGCTTGGTCTTTGCATCTGACAGCACGTCTGCACGTGGTGACATCATGTCATGTGCCAATTGTCTGCCCAGGGCTCAGGACCCCCTTGTGTCATCTCCAGCTCTTCTGTTTGATCAGTGGATTCCAGATGACGTGCTTTTACTGCCCTTTGTTACGTGACCCTTGAACTTAGAGGTAACGTGCAGTCACAGCTGGTAATTACTCATTCACGGCCTGCGGAACACTTAGTGATACCCACACAATGGCGTAAATTGAAAAAAATTGGATAGGTGAGAAATTCTAGTTCTGCTGGTTTGTTCATGCTGAGCTTCTTAAAGTTGTATAGTGGCCATCACGTGTTACTGCATCCAAACAGAAGGTGGGGTACACACTGCTAGAGACGTTCTGTCCCTGCCGTTGGTACTAAGGATCACATGTCTCTGCCGTTGGCACGAAGGATGCTCTCTCCCTGGAAGAGACAAGTAGATGGTACCGCTAACCATCTACCAATGACGTCTATGACAATATTGTATGATATGTAACTAGTAATGACAGATGAAAGCAAATAAGCGGAGTGGACTCCCCTGGTCAGTGTGTACTGTGTATAAGGAACATTGGGAACAGGACATTACTAGCGCAAAGCGTTCAGGTGTCCAGAATAGTTCGACGGGCATTTTTTTGCCTAAGATCAGCGCTGTGCAGCTGGTGAACTGTCTTGGATAGGCTCTGCAAAAAACACAGTTGATGGACCGAATGCAGAACAATGTCTTACATTCACCCCAGTACAAAGATCTGGGCCTAAATCCATTGTTTTTTTGCTCTCCACACCACCCTAGGTCAGACAATGGCTATATGCAAATCAGCCTTGACCCTTTGCCTCATGGGAACAGTCCAGTCCGAACTACCAAGCCATGTCTTTCCTAGACCGGAATCAAGCATCCAAGGACCGCTTTCTGGCTATCAGCCTTCATCAGCCTGGATAGCTTGACTCCAGTGGTGTGGAGAGCCTGGGACTCACGTCTGAGCATACCCAGCCCACTCGGGGTGAAAATTGCAAAAAACACAGTTGATGGACAGAATGTAGAACAATGTCTTACAGTCACCCCAGTACAAGGATCTGGGCCTAAATCCATCGTTTTTTTGTTCACCATGCCATTTCAGTTTGAGCCCAGCCATATGCCAATCAGTCTTGACCCTGCGCCTAGGAGTGAGCTAAAGAATGGTGATGGATTAAACCCAGAGCTGTTGTCTGGGGGTGAGTGTTTGATTTGCTCAAGCGCTCCGTCCATCATCCCCTTTTGTATCGCTTGGATGTGCTCTGCATCTGAGCAATAATCAGAGTAATTTAAGAAATTGTGCATTACTCTTGTGAAGCATAAATTGTTAAATTATGTAATGAAACAAGCAAGAGTATTCAATAGTTATTTGGGGCCAAAATCCTTCTGCATGAGCACAGGGACAATAATCTAAGAGTGAGCAGCAGCTGGGGACAGCTGTTCATGTCCTGTAGCATCTAGTGCTATTTTCCTAGGGCAAAATGCCTCCTCTGATGCATTTTGGAAGCGAGGGTGAATTTTCTACCAAGAAAACTATGCTAATTGCTGGAAGATGCTTCTCATGTAATTGCCCACATGACATGTTATTTTGCTGTATTTGTGAGGAATTAAACTAGAGAGAATGACACCACTTATGCTCATCGCGACTTATTATATGATCTCCAGTGCCCGCACCTGTCATTAACTCCATAATTCATTATTTTACCTAGGAGGCTTCAGGTGGAAGCAGAAATGTTGGTCTTAAACTACACATTTAACATCCATCTTTAAATCTGTCGTGTTTATCTAAAGGGGGACTTTCCAAAGAAAACACCCATGATCAGATGTACATAAAATGTACACAACTCAGCAAAGCAAGTGAAGTTGCAGCTCTGCACTGCTCTGCACTGCGCTGTGTTGCATGAATGGGAGAGAGATCAGTACAGCACCATATCTACTAACATGTGGCGCTGTTCTCTCTCCCTTCTCAGGTAGTCAAGTCAAGTCAAGTCAGAGAATTTGTATAGCGCACTACATACCCAGAGGGTCTCAAGGCGCTTGAGGGGGGGTGGGGAATTACTTGTCGAATATCCACGTTTTAAGTTGCTTTCTGAATGCTAGGTGGTTCTGGGTAAGGCGAAGGTAAGTGGGAAGTGAGTTCCAGGTTTTAGCTGCCAGGTAGGAGAAGGATCTACCTCCCATGGTGGTTTTGTTGATGCGAGGTACAGTGGCAAGGGCTTGGTTGGATGATCGTAGCTGGCGGGAGGGGGTGTAGAAGGACAGTCGTGTGTTGAGGCATTCTGGTCCGATTTCGTAGAGTGCTTTGTGTGCGTGGGTTAGGAGCCGGAAAGTGATCCTCTTATTGACGGGAAGCCAGTGGAGGTTTTTCAGGTGACCAGAGATATGTTCTTTACGCGGGATGTCTAATATGAGCCTGGCTGAGGCGTTTTGGATTCGTTGGAGTGTTTTTTGGAGTTTAGCGGTAGTCCCGGCGTAGAGGGTGTTTCCATAGTCCAGTCGGCTCGTGACCAGAGCATGGGTGACCGTTTTCCTAGTTTCGGTGGGGATCCAACGAAATGTTTTTTTGAGCATGCGAAGAATGTTGAAGCAGGATGAAGAGACGGCGTTGACTTGTCTGTTCATTGAAAGTGAGGAATCCAGGATGACGCCCAGGTTCCGTGCGTGGTCTGTCGGGATGGGTGCTTTTCCAAGGGCTTCTGGCCACCAAGAGTCATCCCATGCGGAGGGGGAGGTACCTAAGATGAGGACTTCTGTTTTATCTGAGTTCAGTTTCAGACGGCTGTGTTTCATCCATTCGGCTACTTCTTTCATTCCTTCGTGTAGGTTATTTTTGGCGGTGCTAGGGTCATTGGTGAGTGATAGGATCAGTTGAGTGTCATCCACGTAGGAGATGATGTTGAGGTTGTGTTGGCGTGCGATGACCGCGAGGGGGCTCATGTACACGTTGAAGAGGGTGGGGCTGAGTGAAGATCCTTGTGGTACGCCGCAGATGACTTCAGTGGCCTCTGACTTGAATGGTGGAAGGCGGACTCTCTGGGTTCTTCCGGTGAGGAACAAGGTGATCCATTCTAGTGCTTTTCCTTGGATTCCGATGTTTCTGAGGCGCTGTAGAAGGGTGCTATGGCAGACTGTGTCGAAAGCTGCGGAGAGGTCGAGGAGGATGAGGGCGACTGTGTCTCCATTGTCCAGTAGAGTTCGAATGTCGTCTGTTGCTGCGATGAGGGCGGTCTCAGTGCTGTGTTTTGCTCGGAAGCCGGACTGTGAGGAGTCGAGGGATTTGTTGGCTTCGAGGAAGGCGGCGAGCTGGTTGTTGACAGCTTTTTCGATGACTTTGGCCGGGAATGGAAGGAGCGAGATGGGGCGGTAATTTTTGAGTTCAGTGGGGTCCGCTGTGGGTTTTTTCAGAAGGACGCTGAGTTCCGCGTGTTTCCAGCTTTCCGGGAAGGTGGCGGAGTTGAAGGAGCAGTTGATGACGTCTCGGAGGTACGGTGCTATGATGGAGTCTGCTTTGTTGAAGATGTGGTGAGGGCAAGGGTCTGTGGGGGATCCTGAGTGGATGGAGTTCATCAGGCGGATGGTGTCCTCAGTGGAGATTGGGTTCCAGTCATTAAGGATGTTCGAGGGGGGTGAAGGTCCAGCAGAGGGTTGGGTGGGTTGGTCTCCGGGTTGGTTGTCGAAGCTATTGTGGATGTCTGCAATTTTGTTGTGGAAGAATGAAGCTAGGGAGTCGCAGAGGGCTTGAGAGGGGGTGATGTCGTTAGAGTTGGCCGAGGGATTGGTAAATTCCTTGACGATGTTGAAAAGTTCCTTGCTGTTGTGGGCGTTGTTATCTAGTCGGTCCTTGAAGGCGGTTTTCTTGGCCTTTCGGATCAGTTAGTGGTGTATGCGGGTGGCGTTTTTGAAGGCGTCCTTGGTGCTGGTGGTTGGGTCTTTTTTCCAGGCCTTCTCAAGGGAGCGGCAGAGTTTCTTGGATTTCTTATGATCATCATTGAACCATGAGGACTTCTTGCTGCCAAGTTTGCTTTGTCGTTTTTTCAGTGGTGCTAGGATGTCGGCGCTGTTGGATAACTATAGGGTGAGGTTGGTGGCGGCTTGGTCGGGGTTTGAGGAGTGAGCTGGGGGGTTTAGAAGAAGCGATGAGGAGATCTGGTCGATGGTGATTTTGTTCCAGTTTCTTTGCAGAGTTGGTTGGGGGTGGTTGTTGGGTTTGGGCTTGTTGTAGGTAAAGTGAACGCAGCTGTGGTCAGTCCAAAGGAGAGCCGTAGAGTGGCTGAAGGAGACATGATTGCTGGAGGTGAAGATAGGGTCGAGGGTGTGACCTGCGATGTGGGTGGGGGAAGTGACCAGTTGTTTAAGTCCAAGGTTGGCGAGGTTGTCCAAAAGGGTGGTGGAGTTGCGGTCGTTGTTCTTTTCAAGGTGAAAATTGAGGTCTCCCAGAAGGATGTATTCTTTGTAGGGGAGCGAGTGTGGAGTGATGAAGTCCGTGATGTCCTCACTAAATTGTGCGCGGGGTCCTGGTGGCCTGTAAAGGAGGGTGCCTCTGAGTGTGGTCTTGGGGTCGATGTGGATCTGGAAGTGAAGGTGTTCAGAGTTGGCGAGATTGACGTCTGAGCTGGTTGAGATGTGGATGGATTTCTTACGGACGATAGCGATTCCTCCTCCTGTGTGGCCGGTACGGTCCTTGCGTATGATCTTATAGTCTTCTGGGATGGCAATGGTGATGTCTGGGGCGGAGGAGGCGTTCATCCATGTTTCTGTTAGGAAGGCGACGTCCGGAGAGATGGTGTCTAGTAGATTCCATAGGTCAATGGCGTGCCTGTGGACCGATCGGGTGTTGAGCAAGATGCATTGTAGGTGGTTGGGGTTGGGAATCTGTGGTGTGGTCGTAGCGGAGTTGTTGTCGGTGCCGATGAATTTGCAGGAGTAGCATGAGAAAGGTCCATGGGTGTGTCCAGGAGCGGCTTGGACGCAGTTGGGGGAGCGGCCGGGGTTAAGGGCTAGGAGGGTGGTGGCATCGTAGGTAAAGCAGGAGGGATGGGCAATGCGGGGGCCAGGGGGTCTGGCGCTGGGCGCGGTCCAGGCGCGGACGGGCGTAGACGGGCTTACCTTTGGCGCACCTTCGGCGCAGTGTCGGCTTTGTGTTAAGTGTAGCTTTTTCTACTGAATGGACTTCCTTCCAGTCCAAAGACTATGCTTGAGGGTGTTTCCCACTTTTTCTGTAGACTACAGCACAGATGCTGATAGGGTGAATCATAGGTATAGAGGAGGTGCAGGATTTGGGTGCAAATCCATCAGCATCTCATGTAGATTTGCCTTAAAACTCATATGAGTTTAAAAGAGAAAACCCATGCACCACCCGTGGGACGCCACCCATGCACCACCCATGGGACGCCCCCCATGCACCACCCATGGGACGCCACCCATGGGACACCACCCATGGGACGCCACCAATGCACCACCCATGGGACGCCCCCCATGCACCACCCATGGGACGCCACCCATGCACCACCCATGGGACACCACCCATGCACCACCCATGGGACGCCACCCATGCACCACCCATGGGACGCCACCCATGCACCACCCATGGGACCCCACCCATGCACCACCCATGGGATGCCACCCATGCACCACCCATGGGACGCCACCCATGCACCACCCATGGGACGCCTCCCATGCACCACCCATGGGACGCCTCCCATGCACCACCCATGTGACGCCACCCATGCACCACCCATGGGACGCCACCCATGCACCACCCATGGGACACCACCCATGCACCACCCATGGGACGCCACCCATGCACCACCCATGGGACGCCACCCATGCACCACCCATGGGACACCACCCATGCACCACCCATGGGACACCACCCATGCACCACCCATGGGATGCCACCCATGCACCACCCATAGGACGCCACCCATGCACCACCCATGGGACGCCACCCATGCACCACCCATGGGACGCCCCCCATGCACCACCCATGGGACGCCACCCATGCACCACCCATGGGACGCCACCCATGCACCACCCATGGGACGCCACCCATGCACCACCCATGGGACGCCACCCATGCACCACCCATGGGACGCCACCCATGCACCACCCATGGGACGCCACCCATGCACCACCCGTGGGACGCCACCCATGCACCACCCATGGGACGCCACCCATGCACCACCCATGGGACACCACCCATGCACCACCCATGGGACGCCACCCATGCACCACCCATGGGACGCCACCCATGCACCACCCATGGGACGCCACCCATGCACCACCCGTGGGACGCCTCCTTGACAAAGTTAACACAAGGCACAGCAATGCGCAGATGTGAGTTACTAAGGGGAATATGCACAAAGAAATGGCACAGAGCTGCAAGCCATTCCGCGGCACTGCACTGCATCATTTAAAAGAACGCAGGCTTGCACCGTATTTACAAAAATGGAGTGCACCCCTGTTGTTTCACTTGCGCTGAAAGAGCTGCCAGCACAGGCACCCTTGCACCATGATGCATGGTTGCCTCCGTTATATGGATAAATGTTTATGTTATGTTATGTTATGTTATGTTATGTTATGTTATGTTATGTTATGTTATGTTATGTTATGTTATGTTATGTTATGTTATGTTATGTTATTGGGTGTCTTATAGAGCGCTCAGCTACTCGGACAGAGTGTCCCGGCGCTATACAGATCAGCCGAGAGGCATCCAGGGAGACAAAATGCAAACTATTGTCTGAATAACCAGGTCTTAAGCCCCTTCCTGAAAGACAACAGGTTGTCGAGTTTCCTGAGGGCCAAAGGAAGATTATTCCAGAGTTTAGGGGCCAGCTGTCTATAAGAACGACCTCCAATGCTTGCTCGTTTGGTTACAGGCACAATGGCCGGTCCTGCGAAGCGGATCGGAGAGATCTGGAAGGAAAATAGAATCGTACTCTTTTCCTTAGATACTCGGCACCAATGCCTTGTAGAGATTTGAAGGCCAAGATCAGGGTTTTCAAATGAATGCGTTTCCGTACCGGCAACCAATGGAGTGAGTTTAGTAGAACCAAAGTATGGGCGGTACGGCTAAGGCCATAAATGGCCCGTGCCACCGCATTCTGTACTGATTGGAGGCGGGTGAGAAGGTATTCCGGAAGGTACGTCAGTCAGGCGACGGAGGCGCATCCCTGTAGTTACACCATAATTGCTGCCTCCTGTCTTACTTTACCCATGTGCTCCCATTAGGCCCCTTGCATGGTTCCCATCGTGTTGCCTCCATTATTCCCACGAGACCACAATTAGTGATGAGGGTGGGTGTGCCCTCGTGACCCCACGGTGAGGCAGCCGCGAGCCTCCTGACCGCTCACGGCGCTCGTGCCCCGTTAAGTGGCGCAGTGGGACACAGCGCCCAGAGGCTGTGAAGGTGC
>NW_028246554.1:0-62919 GCF_964263255.1 Lissotriton vulgaris | reverse complement strand
GTTTGTAGGAGAGTAGGGTCTCCTATCCTATGGTCACCCCAATTTGTTTCTTTTTGCTTCACTGGTTTATGACTTAATGTGGCTGTGGGCCTGCTAATCAGACCCACAGCCCGCTGTTCTCTCTCTAAATTACTGCCAATGCACTCTAGGTGCATTATGAATTGGATACTGGTTCACCTTATAGGCCCCTGTAACAGTGTACCATGGGTACCCAGGGCATAGGTGCATCCAAGGCCTACCAGGGGCTGCAGCATGTATTGTGCCACCCCTGGCCTGGCCTCCATATTTGACACAACTGGCTGATCACTCAGCTGGGGTAAGTTGGTGTAATCACCTCTTACTTAGATATAGTATCCCTATATCTAACCTTAAACTGGACACATATGTTCCTATCAGCCACTCCTATGGAAGGCCTTTTCAATCCTGGAGGCAGAGTGCTTGGAAATATGTGAGATGGTGCTCGAGCATGAGCTGAGCCTGTCTTCAGCTGTCGGGAACCACTCCCTTAGCTGTTCCGGGATATTGCCATACCATATACTCTTAAGTGCATTATAATCCTAGCGGTTATTTGCTAACTTTGGTTTGGCTTTATCAAAACATGTCGAGTAAGGTGTCATATGAATTGGAATACTATCCCCTCGACAGTTCTGTCGACGGAGATAGCATTCCACCCTTCTAGAGGGACACGACATGTGTGTAGCCTTAACCCCGGTTAAAGTTAACCAGAGCCTCAGCATCACAAAATGGATGCTGCCACCACAGACACAAGTCTGACCTCCTGCTGCTGGGAGTCCTTCCAGTGAGGGAGGCTTGGACAAAGGGTTTCCTGCCTTGGGAGGTGCGAGCACCACCCCAGACAGGGTTTTGTGTATTGGGTAGGACAGGGCTGAATAGATTGAGACATGCCCGGGGCACACAAGGTGTCCCCGTGCATAAGCCAGTCCAAACCGGTCCTGGGACTTTCCAGACCCAGGCCTGGCGAGGAGCTGGACAAAGGAAAGGGGGTGTAACCGCCTCCCTTCCTGGTCCCACCCAGAGGAGGGACCTAGTAGGTGATCCACCCCTCAGATTGGGAATAAGAGTGGGAGCAGTGCCATTGCACAGCAGATCATCCTGAATCAACTTTACACGAAGAAGAAGACTGGACTTCGACATTCTGCTGCACAGAAGACTGAAGAGGCCACCCTGTGAAAGCAGGTACCAACCAGCGAATCGACGTCTGCTTTGCTGCCACCTCCCGCCGGAGCCCAAGCCCAGAGCCTGACAAGACCCAGACTCCCAGACTTCTCACAGCCCGATCAACAGTCCCTGCAAAGAAGGGACCCATGGAGGCACCGAGAGACGTGGGACCAGACTTCTTGAAAGACACCCGAAGAGCTGACAGCGCAGCACCAGAGGCATCCTTGACGTTGTGCTTTGGGGAATGAGAACCCCCACCACCGAGCAGCCCTTGCACCGAAGATCAGCCCCCCAGCATCTCCACGATCTGCGTGGGGCCCTTTTGCATTGTGCCACTCAACGCGCCATCCCGGCCACTAGCCACGTGGTCAGCGGCCATCTTGGCAACAAAACCGAAGAACTACACTGCGGGTCTGGTTGCTCCAGACTTGCCCTAGCTCCTGTAAAAAGGAGCACCCGCTCTGACCTTGCTGGTCCGAGTGATAAGCCTTTTTCGACTCCTGCATGGCTTGCCTTAGCCAGGGCCTGTTTGCTCCGATCAAGTTGCCGACACCGCCAACAGCGAGAAACCTGCGTGGGACAGCTCGTGACTGACTCCTGGACGTCCTGGACCCCCGGTGTCCACGTGGCTGCAGAGAGAAGCTACACCTCAATGCCTGTTTGCACCCGACATCGCCTGGTTCCAATCTGGTTCCACGGTAGTCACTGGCTAGTGACTTTGAACATTGTCCCCTCTGCTTTCAGGTCTTCACATCTTCAGATCCACCCTTGGATCCACCGGAACCTTCACATCGAGCCGCCTGCAGCATCTTCAGCTCCAAGCACCATCGACCAGCGTGACGAAACCCGACACTACTTCGACCCTATGCACCCGCTTCCTGTGGGTGAGATAACTTAGCTCCGCCTGTGTTCCTACACTGGTACACACCTCTAGGGCCTGTGTCCCAAGTTTCAGCTTTCTAGGTCACTCGGAAGGTTCCGAACTAACTAACTTTGTACTTTTTACGCACCATAGACTTTGCATTGGTGAGTGCGTGCACTTTAAACACTGCACCCGAGTCCCGCGGGCCTTTCCCGACTTAGTCACTACTAGTCTCGAATAGCTCAAGCGATTCCCAAGGCCCTAGGCCTGTTTCCTTTCCGATTGGTATCTCTTATACCACTTTCTTAGTATATGGTTTAGGTGGCCCCTAGGGCTCAACCATATTGTGCAACTTTTGTGTATTTTAAACTGTCTTGTATTTAACGCTTGTGCTTCTGTGCTCATAAAGAGTCCAGGGGATACTTTTAGTTAATAAATCAATATATATTTTCAATATATATCTGTGTGGTGTCCTTTCATTTGGTATTCAAGGGGGTTGTGTATGGTAATACAGCTGGTTTCACATGCCTTTCAGAGTTTAGCCTAAGACTGCTTTGTCCACGTTACCACTAGGATAACTGGTCTATAAGGTTGACTTACAACCAATCATCATAAGGGTTGCTTGGCATGGTACAAAGTGATCCCTAGAATTAGTGAGCATTATATACCAAGCCAACTTCTCACATTGGTGAGCAGCGGATTGGGATCTGAGCTTGCTGTTGTTTTACCATTACAATCTTTGAGATTATCATTTGAAAGATCATACAGGTACCTGCTAGGTACATATAAAACAAGACTAGTATACTTGAGTTCTACTGAACTTAGTTGTTGTAGAGGAAAGGGAGTAACACACCCTGACTACAACTACTAGATAGGTTTAGTAGGTAAACACCAGTGTAGGTAGATTGCAACACATCCACCCACACTAGAGCAATGTCTGGAGCAGAGGGTTCCACTGGGAATGTCCCTGTTGAGAGTGACCCTCCAAGGGCACCATCCAAATTTGCTATTTTTTCCTTTAAGGAATTAAGACAGCTTTGTGTCTTAAGGGGTCTGAAGACAGGGCCTTCCCCTACTACAGACCACCTTAGAGAGCTCTTAGACCAGTCTGAGACTCTAAAGACCTCTAAGGCAGACCCCACAGGGAATGCTGAAGGAGGCCATCCCTCTGAGGATGACACTGCAGAAGCCCTTGTCCCTATAATCCTAGTAGATGAGGAAGCCCCCATCACTGGAGCTCCTCAGACAGATGAGGAGGAGGAAGAGGAAGAAGAGACAGAAGGGGGGAGCAGTGAGTCAGATGATGACAGAAATAGTCAGGTACTGGTCAGTAGACTGAACCAGGCTAACTTAAGCCTATTTGGAACTGAATCTGGTAACAACCCATTCAGACCCCCAGGTGGACTTAACCAGAAGCCTAGGAGGAGAAGGACTCACTCAGGTGACTCTAACAACTCCCATGCTTCTAGAGGTTCTCATGGTCACTCCATGTCATGGCCCCACTGCTTAGTCCTACATTCGGCAAGGTCAAGAAACGAAATTGCAAGGACCAGAGGTCATTCAAAAAATATCCACACTGGTTGCGTCAAGTGCCTACCTGGAAGACCACTCTGAAATCCATTGTCAGGGTTTTGAGTCTGTCTTCATTTGCTCCCGCAATGCCACGGCGAGAAGACAAAGGTTCTCGCTCTAGTCTTCCGGAGCGCGAGACCAGTAACGTCTATTCAGCGCACGCGCGCCCTGGTGACTGCGCACTTCAACGGAAAAGATCGACGGAGAGAGCAGCGTTTCCTCAGCGCGCATGAGTTCTAGTGCGCTTCTTCAGAGTTTCAGAGCAGTAGTGTCTAGGAAAGTATTCAGAACTATTTCTTGTGTTTTCACCCAAGTCTTGTGGTAATTTGTTTCTTTCACGAATTCATCTTCAGAGTTCATTTTGCCGTCAGAGAACTTTTATCTGTCAAGTTCAAGAGAGGAAGAAGTCGAGGATATGAGAGATGCGTAATCTTTTGGAGGAACACCTTCTGTGAAGACAGGGTTTCCATTCTTCAGAACCAAGTAAGGAATTCCGTAACTAATTGAATACAGCGCCACCTCAGCATTCTGTGAGGAGTATTGTGACTGATTTATAGGCGCTACGCAATGTAACCAGACTGTCAAGTGACTGTTCAAAGACTCTTGCTTCTAAGAATTGTATGCTCAGAAACACGTAGAGACTTGGAGTTCTATTCAAAGACTGTTCTTAGTTCTATTGAGAATTGAATTCAAAAGACTCTAAATCTTCATTTCACGTAAGCTTGAAAGAACATTATTCTCAATTCATCTTCAGTTCTTGAGCGGGGACTGAAGCTCTTTTCAACTGATCAAAAAAACCAGCTCAGGCAAACCTTAGAGAGGGGCAAAGTCATTGGTGATTAAGGTAATGAGAGTAATATCTAAAGAATAATACTGTGTCAGAATTTACTAGTCTTAGAATAGAATTACATAATTGTCATTGTTACAGGTACTTCCAGAAGAAAAATAACTGAAGAAAGACGAGTTCTGGTCGGTACCATCACCAGTAAGTCTCTCTTGTTTGTCTTCCATTTCCCCCTTCCCTTCTGGTTGAATTCAGGAGACTGGTGTTTCAATCACTGTCTCCTGTGTTTGGTCAGGGGGTGTTGGGGTCTAGCGTCTGTTCCTGGAGAGGTCACATTTGGTGTTCTGACAGATTGAAGTGCCAAGAGGCCTCTTTTTGAGGTGCACAGATCTCTCCCCAAGCAGACATGGCAGAAGGCTTAGATGTTAAGGCTCTGGCCACAGTCCTAGATAGTATGCAAAAACAATTAAATATTTCGTTGGAAGACAATAAAAATCTCAGGACAGAGATAGAAAGGACTAGTCAAGAAAATTTACAAATAAAATTAAGATTAGATGAGTTGTTAGAGACAGGTCCAAGTTTTAAGTCTTCGGCAAGTCAAATTAGTAGCTCATCACCCTCTGATATCTCAACCCAAGTAATTCATGCAGTTTCGCCCATCATTCCATTAGCCTCTCCTGAGAGATTTAGTGGGGATCCCCAGAAAGCTCAAATCTTTCTCACGCAATGTTCTTTACATTTTTTGTGTAGGCCCGTAATATTTGCTAAGGATCAATCAAAGGTGGCTTTCATTCTGTCGTATCTGACTGGTGACGCAGCTGCGTGGTCCATGTCTCTAGTCACTAAGGACGACCCCATTTTGTACAAGTTTGAGGAACTTAAAGTGGAGTTTTTGAGAATCTTTGATAGACGTTAAGCGTCACAAGCTACAGACAATGAATTACTGGATTTAAGACAAGGCAATAGAGACTTGGTGGCATATCTAGCCCAATTCAATAAATTGATTGTTGAGACTCAATGGCCAGAAGCGAAGAGAGCTGCCATCTTTTATCGAGGTTTAAAAGATGAACTTAAGGACGCTCTAGCGCAGATTCCAAAAAGACCCACAGAAGTATCCGAGCTTATTGATTTGGTTTTACAAATGGATCATAGGCTCAATGAACGGAAGAGTGAAAAGAGAAGAGATTTTCGTCTGCCCCCACCTCGATTCGATCGTATGAAAACTGAGAGCCAAAAGGTCAACGAAAGTTCTCAGTCAGAGGAGCCCATGCAAATTGGGTCGATAAGAGGGCCTTTATCCAAAGAAGAAAAAGAAAGAAGAAGAGCGGGGCAATTGTGTCTGTATTGTGGATTATCGGGCCACTTTGTCAAAGACTGTCCAAAAAAGCCAAAGACGTCACAGCAGGTAAAAGATCGGCTTCACCTGTAGTCGGAGCTGCACAGGTGGAAGCAGAACCAAAGTCAGCTTCAAGTTCCCAACAGATAGTTAACACTCTTCAATCCTCTACTCCTCATTTAGTAGTTTCATTTACTATCGAGTTTCGGAATTCCAAAATTAGTGAGGTCACCGTGATGATTGACTCAGGAGCAACGGGCAATTTTTGTGACATTAAGTATGCTCAACGGATTGGAATTCAATTCATACGAAAGAAAGTTGTAGAGCCGGTGAGAGCAGTGGACGGAACAAATTTATCATCTGGCCCAATCACTCATGAAACAGAGAAGATTCAATTAACTGGGTTGAGGGGTCACACAGAAGCTTTAATTTTTAATCTTATTGATGCTCCACAGTTCCAGCTTATATTAGGTCTTCCGTGGTTAACTGAGCACAATCCACGCATTGATTGGGAGAAGAGAACAGTTAATATGGACTCAATTTTTTGTAAGGAAAATTGTTTTTGTGACTCCCCTTCGGTAGAGGAAGACTCCCCAGCGCGAAAGTTGGCCGATCATCCAGCTCTGATTTGTTCAATTGAAACTCAAGAGATTCCAGCTGAATACCGAGATTTATCTGCAGTTTTTGATAAGAGAGAGGCAGAGAAACTTCCTCCACATTGACCGTACGATTGCAAGATAGAAATTGAACCGGGAGCAGTGCTTCCGTGTAGCCGCATCTATGCGTTGACAGAAGATGAGAACAAGTATTTAAAGATTTATCTGGAGCAATATTTAGAGAATGGATTAATTCGACCATCCAAGTCGCCCGTTTCTTCACCCTTATTTTTCATTCCAAAAAAGAATGGTGAATTGAGAACCTGTATTGATTATAGAGCGCTCAATCAGGTGACAGTTAAAAATAGATATCCCCTTCCTCTTATTTCTGTGCTCCTGGACCAAATAAAAGATGCCAAAATTTACACCAAACTAGATTTGCGTGGGGCATATCATTTGATTAGAATTGCTGCTGGAGATGAATGGAAAACTGCTTTTCGAATACGACATGGATTATTTGAGTATCAAGTGATGCCATACGGTTTATGTAATGCCCCAGCAGCTTTTCAACATTTTGTAAATGACATCCTGCGAGAATTTCTGGACAGAATAGCTGTGGTCTACATTGACGACATATTAATCTTTTCCAAAAATGTTCATGAACACATTTCTCATGTCAGATCAATTCTTATTCGGTTACTCGAAAATCATCTCTATGTAAAACTGGAGAAATGTGCCTTCCATGTGGAAGAAGTGGAGTTTCTTGGATTTGTATTGTCTCCCAAAGGAGTCAGCATGGATATTTCCAAGGTCAAAGCAGTGCAAGACTGGCCTTCCCCTTCGTGTGTGAAAGAAATTCAGAGTTTTATTGGTTTCTCCAATTTTTATCGGAGATTCATTCCAGACTTTTCACATAAGGTCAGTCCCATCACGCGTCTCTTGAGAAAAGGAGTCAAGTTTGAGTGGGATGAGCAAGCGGAAACAGCCTTCCAATTTTTAAAGAGATCTTTCACTCAGGCTCCAATTCTATTAAATCCCAGACCAGAATAACCATTTTTGTGGAGGCTGACGCCTCAGATGTTGCCATTGGAGGGATTTTATCTCAACGCCATCCGACTACAGGACAGTTGCACCCAGTGGCTTTTTACTCTCAGAAATTAACTCCTCCTGAATGCAACTATTCCATCTCAGATAAAGAATTGTTAGCCGTCAAGGCGGCCTTTCTTGAGTGGAGGCATTATTTACTTGGCGCAGCTCACAAGGTTACTGTATATACAGATCACCGTAATCTGCAATTTTTAAAATCTGCAAGAACGTTGACAGCTCGTCAGCTTCGTTGGTCTTTGTTCTTCGCGGATTATAATTTTGTTATCACATTCAGACCAGGCACCAGTAATGTTAAAGCAGATGCGCTTTCCAGAATCAATTCCAATTCCAGAGATGTCAATCCTAAAGATCAATCGATCATTCCAGAGAAGAAAATTGTTGCAATTTCCATTACAACTGATTTCGCTGAAGGGATTCAGAAGGCTCTATCTTCAGAAGAGATGAAAGTGTGGTCCAAAGAGGACTCCGATAGAGAAATTCGAAAGGGCTTGCCGTATCATCAGAATAGTCTATACCTTCCCACAAAGGAATTACAGGAAAAGGCTTTGAAATCTTGCCATGATGGAGTTTTAGCTGGTCACAAGGGAATTCAGAAAACCACAGAGTTGATTGAGAGAAAATTTTGGTGGCCGGAGATGAGATCACTGATACGACAGTATGTTACCACCTGCGAGCGATGCTTGAGAGGCAAATCTGATCGAAGGGCTCCTCTGGGACAGTTAATGCCCTTGCCAACCCCCCCTCATCCTTGGCATACTGTGTCCATGGACCTTATTGTGGATCTCCCTGTTAGTCAAGGGTTGAATACAATATTGGTGATGGTGGATACTTTTTTCTAAAATGGCCCATTTTGTAGCCTTGAAAGGTATCCCTTCAGTTCCTCAGTTAGCTCAAATATTTACTCAGCATATCGTCAGACTGCATGGCATTCCACAAGTCATAGTCACAGATCAAGGGTCACAATTTGTTTCCCACTTTTGGAAAGCCTTCACCAAAAGATTGGGAATAGATGCTCGTTTCTCAACCAGTTTCCATCCGGAAACTGATGGGCAAACCGAGAGAGTCAATCAAGAGCTAGAACAATATTTACGACTTTATTTAATGAATCAGGAGGAGGGTTGGTCAGATTTAGTTTGGTCAGCTGAATTTGCCTACAATAATGCTCAACACTCCTCTACAGGTTTTTCCCCCTTTTATTTGAACTATGGTAGACATCCTAGTTTGACTCTAAGTAGGGAGGAGGCACCAGTTCCAGCAGTTGAGGGTTTTGTAGAAAAGATGCAAGAATCCATAAGTCAAGCCAAAGAAAATCTTGAAAAAGCCAAGAAAAGTTATAAGACACAGGCAGATAAGAAGAGAAGAAAAAATTCTCCCTTCAGAGCAGGAGATAAGGTTTGGCTATCCACCAAACACCTTAGGTTAAAATAAAACCGCAAGTTTCAACCTAGATTTATCGGACCTTTTAAGGTAGATAAAATGATCAACCCTGTTTCAGTTAAAATACACTTGCCATCATATTTGAAAGTCCACCCGGTCTTTCATGTATCTTTGATAAAGAAAAGTCCACAACACTTAAGAATGCAATCCACACCTAAACCAATAGAAGTAGATTCTGTAGATGAGTTTGAGATACATAAAATTCTAGATTCAAAAATCAGAAAAGGTAAATTGCATTATTTGATCAGTTGGAAGGGTTTTGGCTCTGAAGAGAACTCTTGGGAGCCATTTGACAGTGTTCACGCTCCTAGACTTGTGCGAGAATTTCATCAGTCAAATCCAAAGAAGCCAAGAATGAAGGGACGCCTTTTGGTGGGGAGTACTGTCATGACCCCACTGCTTAGTCCTACATTCGGCAAGGTCAAGAAACGAAATTGCAAGGACCAGAGGTCATTCAAAAAATATCCGCACTGGTTGCGTCAAGTGCCTACCTGGAAGACCACTCTGAAATCCATTGTCAGGGTTTTGAGTCTGTCTTCATTTGCTCCCGCAATGCCACGGCGAGAAGACAAAGGTTCTCGCTCTAGTCTTCCGGAGCGCGAGACCAGTAACGTCTATTCAGCGCACGCGCGCCCTGGTGACTGCGCACTTCAACGGAAAAGATCGACGGAGAGAGCAGCGTTTCCTCAGCGCGCATGAGTTCTAGTGCGCTTCTTCAGAGTTTCAGAGCAGTAGTGTCTAGGAAAGTATTCAGAACTATTTCTTGTGTTTTCACCCAAGTCTTGTGGTAATTTGTTTCTTTCACGAATTCATCTTCAGAGTTCATTTTGCCGTCAGAGAACTTTTATCTGTCAAGTTCAAGAGAGGAAGAAGTCGAGGATATGAGAGATGCGTAATGTTTTGGAGGAACACCTTCTGTGAAGACAGGGTTTCCATTCTTCAGAACCAAGTAAGGAATTCCGTAACTAATTGAATACAGCGCCACCTCAGCATTCTGTGAGGAGTATTGTGACTGATTTATAGGCACTACGCAATGTAACCAGACTGTCAAGTGACTGTTCAAAGACTCTTGCTTCTAAGAATTGTATGCTCAGAAACACGTAGAGACTTGGAGTTCTATTCAAAGACTGTTCTTAGTTCTATTGAGAATTGAATTCAAAAGACTCTAAATCTTCATTTCACGTAAGCTTGAAAGAACATTATTCTCAATTCATCTTCAGTTCTTGAGCGGGGACTGAAGCTCTTTTCAACTGATCAAAAAACCAGCTCAGGCAAACCTTAGAGAGGGGCAAAGTCATTGGTGATTAAGGTAATGAGAGTAATATCTAAAGAATAATACTGTGTCAGAATTTACTAGTCTTAGAATAGAATTACATAACTGTCATTGTTACAGGTACTTCCAGAAGAAAAATAACTGAAGAAAGACGAGTTCTGGTCGGTACCATCACCAGTAAGTCTCTCTTGTTTGTCTTCCACTTCCCCTTTCCCTTCTGGTTGAATTCAGGAGACTGGTGTTTCAATCACTGTCTCCTGTGTTTGGTCAGGGGGTGTTGGGGTCTAGCGTCTGTTCCTGGAGAGGTCGCATTTGGTGTTCTGACACTCCAGAAGGGAGATGACTAGCCCTCAGAGAAGGGAACATGAGGCCAAAATGAGAGAGGCTGAATTGAGGATCCAGAGACAAGAGTTAGAGGTTGCCCTGTCCCAAGAGAAACTTGCTAGAGCAAGACAGCCTAGAGAGAGTGGGGTAATAGAACCCACTGGTGGCAGCAATATCCACAAGGATAAAGACAGGTCTTTTGATAACAGAAACCTGAGTAATATTGTGCCCCCCTACAAAGCTGGGGATGATATTCATAAATGGATAACTGCAGTGGAGAGAGCCTGCAGAGTACAGCAGATCCCTCAGGAGCAGTGGGCAGCAATCTTGTGGCTCTCCTTTGAAGGTAGAGGCCGAGACAGACTCCTCACAATTAGTGATGGGGATTCTAGAAACTACAGGGTCCTGAAGAGTGCTCTGATTGATGGGTTAGGCTTAACCACTGAACAGTACAGGTTAATGTTCAGAGATACCCAGAAGACACAGACTCAGGACTGGTCTGAATTTGTTGAGTGTGCCACTAAGGCTCTGGAGGGATGGTTGCTGGGAAGCAAGGTTACAGACTATGAAGGATTGTATAATTTGCTGATGAGAGAACAAATTTTAAATAATTGTCAGAACCAGCAGTTGCATCAACATTTGGTTGACTCAGATTTGACCTCTCCCCAAGAATTGAGGAAGAGGGCAGATAAATGGGTTAGAACCAGAGTTAAGCAAAAGAACCAGAACCAGAACCAGAACCAGGTTGGTGACCAGAAGAAAACAGACCAGAAGGGTGGGGAGCAGAAAGCTAAAGACCAGAAGTCTTCAACAGGGCCCCAAACTGATACAGAGGGTGGGTCCCAAACTTCCAAGAAAAAGAAGAAAGAAGGTCAGAAAAAACCCTGGTGTAAAACTTGTAAAAACACCTCTCACTGGACAAGTGAGTGTAAAAAGGGTGGAGCCCCCAGCACTGCAGCCCCTAAGGCACCTGCACTCACTAGTACAGCTAGCAGTGCTGGTCCACAAACCAAGGGGGTAGTGGGTATCACCTTGGGAACTGAAGGAGATTCTGACCTAGTCAGAACCCTTACACAGGCTGTTCTGATTTGTGAAGGGGACATAGATTTGACCCCTGACATAAGTCCCAGTAACCTGGGCAAATACAGACAGACACCTTTGATTAATAACAAAGTGGCTCAAGCTTACAGGGACACATGTGCCAGTGTCACTATGGTGACACCTAACTTTGTGGACCCTGGACAGTACATGCCAGGTGATAATTACCTGGTGACCAATGCCAGCAATGTCACTACTACACATAGTGTGTCACTTGTTAACTTTTCCTGGGGAGGGGTAACTGGCCTAAAAAGAGTTGTGGTTAGTGCTGATCTCCCAGTTGAATGTTTGTTGGGCAATGACCTGGAGAACTCTCGATGGTCAGAAGTTGAGTACAGGACTCATGCAGAGATGTTAGGGATATCATCACATGTCCTTGTTGTGACCAGGTCACAGGCCAAAAAGTGCCTCTCTGAACCTCAGGTCTTGGATCCTGGAACAATGGACCAAGTACCTCCCAAGAAGAAGAACAGGAGGGTTAAGGCTGTGCCTTCCCAACTGCCTGCAAGTGAGGATCAAGCTATACAGGAAGCTGGTCTTGAGACCCCTGAAGGAACTGTCTCTGAAGAAGCCAGCGCATGCGCGGGCGGCCGCGCATGCGCATTTTTACGAGAAAATGCGCATGCGCGGCCGCCCGCGCATGCGCATTAGTAAAGAAGACGGAAGACGGAAGATAGCGAGCCCCGGGGACGCGGGGGCAGCGGCGGCAAGGTAAGTGCTTTTTAAATTATTTGATTCCTTTATTTGAAAGTATTTAGGGAGGGCGGGAGGGAGGCGGGTGGCGGGGCTGGCGGCCAGTGGTGTTTGCGGAGTGGGGCTACGCGGAGTGCGGAGGTGGGCGTAGTTTCTCGCCCACTTCGCGTAGCTCCGCGAAGCCCCACTCCGCGAACTCCGCCCAGGGTTAGTGTCAACTACAAGTTTACCACTCCTTACCATCCACAATGTAATGGGCTTGTTGAAAGATTTAACAAGACCCTAAAGGGTATGATCAAAGGATTACCTGAAAAGCTCAGGCGGAGATGGGACATCCTTCTACCCTGCCTTTTGTTTGCTTACAGAGAGGTCCCTCAAAAGGGGGTTGGCTTCAGCTCCTTTGAATTGTTAATTGGGCACGATGTAAGAGGACCCCTCTCAAAAAGCCTAAACAGGACATAGTGGACTATGTACTTGGTCTCCGCTCCAGGATGGCAAAGTACATGGAAAAGGCATCCAAAAACCATGAGGCTAGCCAAGAATTACAAAAAGCTTGGCATGACCAAAAGGCTGTCCTGGTTGAGTTTCAGCCTGGACAGAAGGTATGGGTTTTGGAGCCAGTGGCCCCAGCAGCACTCCAGGACAAATGGTCTGGACCCCATACAATTCTGGAGAAGAAGGGGGAGGTTACCTACTTGGTGGACCTAGGAACTCCCAGGAGCCCCCACAGGGTGCTCCATGTCAACAGACTAAAGGCATATGTCAGCAGGGCAGACATGGGCTTGCTCATGGCTACAGATGAGGGACAGGAGGAAGAGAGTGACCCTCTCTCAGACCTGCTCACTCAGAACCCTGAGGATGGCTCAGTTGATGGTGTGGCCTTAGATGGCAGCCTCACTGAACATCAGCAAAATGACTGTAGACAAGTTCTGCAGGCATACAGGCATATGTTCTCATTGACACCCAGTCAGACCAACTGGTGTACCCATGTGGTGGACACTGGTGACAGTCTTCCTGTAAAGAGCAGGATTTACAGGCAACCTGATCATGTCAGGGACTGTTTAAAGACTGAGGTGCAAAAGATGCTGGAATTAGGTGTCATTGAGCCTTCAGAGAGCCCCTGGGCTAGCCCAGTGGTTCTGGTCCCCAAACCTCACACCAAAGATGGCAAGAGAGAGATGAGGTTCTGTGTGGATTACAGAGGTCTCAATGCTGTCACCGGGACAGATGCACACCCTATTCCAAGGGCAGATGAGCTCATTGACAAGTTGCTTCTGCCAAATATTTGAGCACATTTGACTTGACAGCTGGCTACTGGCAAATCAGGTTAGCTGAGGAGTCTAAAGCCAAGACAGCACTTTCTACCCCTAGTGGGCATTATCAATTTGTGGTAATGCCCTATGGTTTGAAAAATGCACCTGCCACCTTCCAAAGGTTGGTGAATCAAGTCCTCACTGGGTTGGATGACTTTTGTGCAGCATATCTGGATGATATTGCTGTCTTTAGCTCCACCTGGGAGGATCACCTGGTCCACCTGAAGGAAGTGCTTGGGGCTCTGCAGAAGGCAGGCCTCACTATCAAGGCAACAAAGTGCCAGATAGGGCAGAGCAAGGTTGTATACCTGGGCCACCTTGTAGGTGGAGGCCAAGTTCAACCACTGGAGAGTAAGATCCAGACCATCAAGGACTGGTACCCTCCAACCACCCAGACTCAGGTCAGAGCTTTCTTGGGCCTGACTGGGTACTACAGGAAGTTTGTTAAGAACTATGGGTCCATTGTGACTCCTCTTAATGATCTGACATCCAAGAAGATGCCCAAAAAGGTTCAGTGGACAGAAAACTGTCAAAAGGCATTTGATGACCTGAAGAAGGCCATGTGCTCTGCACCTATCCTGAAGAGTCCTGACTACTCAAGAGAGTTCATTGTCCAAACAGATGCTTCTGAGTTGGGAGTGGGAGCAGTGCTCTCACAGCTTAATGTAGATGGCCAGGACCAGCCCATTGCTTTTATTAGCAGGAGGCTGACCCCCAGAGAGAAACGTTGGTCATCTATTGAGAGGGAGGCCTTTGCTGTGGTGTGGGTCCTGAAGAAGTTGAGACCATACTTATTTGGCACTCACTTCAAGATTCAGACCGACCATAAGCCCCTCTTATGGCTTAATCAGATGAAGGGTGAAAACCCCAAACTACTCAGGTGGTCCATTTCCCTACAGGGGATGGACTTTACAGTGGAGCACCGCCCAGGGACTGACCATGGCAACGCAGATGGTCTCTCCAGGTACTTCCACTTAGAACATGAAGACACAACTGGTCAAGGTTAGTCTAATGTCCCTGCGTTTGGGGGGGGTTGTGTAGGAGAGTAGGGTCTGCTATCCTATGGTCACCCCAAATTTTAGCTTTTTGCTTCACTGGTTTATGACTTAATGTGGCTGTGGGCCTGCTAATCAGACCCACAGCCTGCTGTTCTCTCTCTAAATTACTGCCAATGCACTCTAGGTGCATTACGAATTGGATACTGGTTCACCTTATAGGCCCCTGTAACAGTGTACCATGGGTACCCAGGGCATAGGTGCATCCAAGGCCTACCAGGGGCTGCAACATGTATTGTGCCACCCCTGGCCTGGCCTCCATATTTGACACAACTGGCTGATCACTCAGCTGGGGTAAGTTGGTGTAATCACCTCTTACTTAGATATAGTATCCCTATATCTAACCTTAAACTGGACACATATGTTCCTATCAGCCACTCTTATGGAAGGCCTCTTCAATCCTGGAGGCAGAGTGCTTGGCAATATGTGAGATGGTGCTCTACCATGAGCTGAGCCTGTCTGCAGCTGTCGGGAACCACTCCCTTAGCTGTTCCGGGATATTGCCATACCATATACTCTTAAGTGCATTATAATCCTCGCGGTTATTTGCTAACTTTGGTTTGGCTTTATTAAAACATATCGAGTAAGGTGTCATACGAATTGGAATACTATCCCCTCAACAGTTCTGTCGACGGGGATAGCATTCCACCCTTCTAGAGGGACACGACTTGTGTGTAGCCTTAACCCCGGTTAAAGTTAACCAGAGCCTCGGCATCCCAAAATGGATGCTGCCACCACAGACACAAGTCTGACCTCCTGCTGCTGGGAGTCCTTCCAGCGAGGGAGGCTTGGAAAAAGGGTTTCCTGCCTTGGGAGGTGCGAGTACCACCCCGGGCAGGGTTTTGTGTATTGGGGAGGACAGGGCTGAATAGATTGAGACATTCCCGGGGCACACAAGGTGACCCCGTGCATAAGCTAGTCCAAACCGGTCCTGGGACTGTCCAGACCCAGGCCTGGCGAGGAGCTGGACAAAGGAAAGGGGGTGTAACTGCCCCCCTTCCTGGTCCCACCCAGAGGAGGGACCTAGTAGGTGATCCACCCCTCAGATTGGGAATAAGAGTGGGAGCAGTGCCATTGCACAGCAGATCATCCTGAATCAACTTTACACGAAGAAGAAGACTGGACTTCGACATTCTGCTGCACAGAAGACTGAAGAGAATCTCCCTTGTGGCCTAGGAGTGGCCACCCTGTGAAAGCAGGTACCAACCAGCGAATCGATGTCTGCTTTGCCGCCGCCTCCCGCCGGAGCCCGAGCCCAGAGCCTGACAAGACCCAGACTCCCAGACTTCTCACAGCCCGATCCACAGTCCCTGCAAAGAAGGGACCCGTGGAGGCACCGAGAGACGTGGGACCGGACTTATTTTTTTTTTTTTTCCAAGACCTCTATTGTAGCGTAGTCATAAAATTACACAGCTGGTAGCCTACAACCCTGGGGCCGGCTGCAAAGGTGGAACTCACAATAAAATCGCATTGTACATATATACCAGCAGTCGGGACGGCAGTGTAAAACATACAGTTGGGTCTTGTAACGGTATTTGTGGTTTTTATAGGAACCATAGGCTGCAACCAGCAGACCTGTGTACAACATTTAACTAGAGACCATTACCCCTGAGGACAAAGAGAAAAAATTAGTGCAATTCTAGAAACAACGGCACGCGCCGGCACCAGCGCTCACGTGAATGATGGCAATCTTTAAAGACATATCACCCAGTCGGTAGCTCAGGGTCCCCTTGATCCTCCTCATCAGCCTGCCTTGCAACTAGAAAATCAGTGAGATAACACCAAAAGTCCTTAGGTCTGGACTTCGCCGGCAGGTCCTCCTCATAGGTTCTGAGCCTATCTCTGCAGCTAGCCATGTCTCCCAGCCATCTGGTCAAAGTTGGTTTCTTGGAGCTATTCCAGCACTGAGCCACCTGTCTCTTGGCCAGCAGCAGCGCAATAACACAGAATTTACGTTTAACAGCCTTAAATTGGTCCGTTATCCCCAGTAGACCCAGTCTTATGGAACATAGAATGTCGGAGCCCAGCATGGCAGCCAAAGCATTAAAAACCTCGCTCCAGTAGTTCTGGATCGCTGCGCATGACCAGGCTAGGTGTAAGAAGTCAGCCCCCTCTCTCCCGCATCGTTTACACTGGTCGACATCTAACAAACCATATTTGTGCATGCGAGCAGGGGTATAGTAAGCTTGGTGTAAGAACTTGAAATGTATGATACGTAGATTTCCATTGGGTGTAAGGATTTGGGTTAGCGCCCATGCCTGCTGCCATTCCTGTTCAGTGAGTGGATCATCAAGTACCGCGTCCCAGCGCCCCTTGGCCCTGTCCGTGGAGTGAGGTAAATCCGCCTGAGCCGAGGAGTAGAGCCGTGACACCATATGGGAAGTGTTTGGGGATGCAATCATCAGCTGCAGGGGGACAGAGAGTCCGGTTCCCGTGGGAAAGTGGGGTAGTGTTCCCTTAACGCCCTTTTCAGCCTGTAGTATGTGAATATAAACAATGGGGACTTATTTTGTACATACGTCATGTCATCTATTTCTATAAATTCCCCCTCACGGAATAGATCGTCGAGCGTGTAAATGCCCACCCGTTGCAGCAAAGACATGCCCACCGATTCCCCAGTGACCGATAGAGCCTGGTGGGGTGCTAGTGGCAGGGATGGGGCAAGCAATGGTGATTTATGTGTTAATTGACTCAATTTGTTCCATGCTTTAATCCACCGGGTTGATATCCTGGGAGTGAAGGGGCGGGCGCTTATGCGTGAGCATGGACGTGAGAGGTACCGGCGCCACATCATCTTTTCAATAGCTGTGTGCGTGAGGTAGGGAACCTCGTGAAACCAGTTTGTAGCAAATTGAGCTTGCGCGCAAAGGTAGTATAGTAAAAAATCTGGGACACCGAAGCCCCCCTTGATATATGGGAGTGTCAATGTTTGTAAGTCGATACGCGCCTGTTTACCCGCCCATATGAGCTGTAGCGTGAGTGTTTTTATGCGCCGGAATACCTCACCAGGGGGGGTGATCGGAATGTTATTAAACAGGTACAGGAACTTGGGCAAGACATTCATTTTGACAATCGCTATGCGATCTGCCAAGGATAGAGGGAGCTGAATCCAGCGCCGGATTTTGTCGTCCAACGTGGAAAGGACAGTGCCATAGTTCACCCTAATTACCACCTCCGGGTCTCTGTGGGACATGACCCCTAAATAGCGAACTGGGTCCGTTTGCCAAACCAATGGATAGTCGGTGTGTATAGGGTCAGCCATATCAGTCAAGGGGATAATGTAGGATTTGGTCCAGTTAATGGCAAGTCCGGAGTGACCCTCGAACTTCACGTATTCCCGTAGAAGCGGGTTTAGATTAGTGGCCGGATCGCGCACATACAAGAGCATATCATCGGCGTATAGTGATATATGAAGGGGTCTGTCCGTCAAACGCAAGGCCAAGGATTTGTATTTCTGCCTGATCCTACACGCAAGTGGCTCGAGGGCGAGGGCAAATAGTAGTGGGGACAGGGGACATCCCTGTCTCGTACCACGACCTATAGGGAAAACGTTGGACACATATCCATTCACTCGTACCCGAGCGCCAGGGCTGGTGTAGAGTAGCCTCACCCATTGCACGAATCTTTTAGGAAAGCCCATTCTGTGAAGTATGGTGAGCAGGTAGCTCCACTCCACTGAATCGAACGCCTTTGCAGCGTCCAACATGATAGCTACCGCCCTCGTGGAAGGCTGCAGATAGTGGGATAATGCGAATAGTGTTCTGGTATTGTGCTCAGTGGAGCGAGTAGGGATAAATCCTGACTGGTCAGGTAGCACCAAACTAGTCATTAGGGGAGTGAGTCTAACAGCTAGTAGTTTGGCGAGTATTTTAGAGTCGGCGTTTATAAGCGATAGGGGCCTGTAGGACTCGCAGAGTTCGGGATCTTTGTGGGGTTTTAACAACGTAATGATCACCGCTTCCCTAAGTGTGGGTGGGAGTTCTCCCTGATCGAACGCTGTACCGAACATTGCCACCAGATGTGGGGCTAGAATGTCCACATAATGTTTATAAAACTCATTTGTGTAGCCGTCTGGCCCAGGTGATTTATTGTTTGGTAGAGACTTAATGATTTCCGTAACCTCCTCGACTGTGATGGGGGCGGCCAGATACTCCCGCTGAGAGTCGGATAACCAGACGATGGCCACGTCATCCAGGTAGCTAAAGATTTCATCGGGGATGCTATAGAACGGGAAGCGTAGAGTGTGCTATATGCGTCAACGAAACAGGACAGTATGTCAGTGGCTTGCCTCCCAGAGCAGGCAAGGGTCGTCTGACGATGGCTCATTCAGCTGGAAGTAGTCCACGATGGCCGTGTGTATAGTGTGGTCATAGTTCGTATCAGTCAAGGCTCTAGAGTTAAATCTCCATTGGAAGGGAGGCGGACAGTAGTTCGGGATAGTTATGGAGAGCAAGACCGGGTTGTGATCGGAAAGTGTTCTGGGTAGGACACGTACTTCCGTGGCCCAGAGTGCAACATCTGTCGACGCGAGCCAGTAATCCAGGCCCGATCAGCTGCTGTGTACCGCCGATATGTGTGTAGCACCAGCGGTGGCCGGGAACTTATTCCTCCAGACATCCGTAAGAGTGAGATCGTGCATTACGTGATGTAGTTGCAGTCTAGCGTGTTTGTGTGGTTCGTGCGAGTTCGATGACCTATCTAGATCGTCATTCAACGCTATATTCCAGTCCCCCCCACAGATGACATGTGCACCCCGATAATCTCGAAGTCTAACCCACAGGTCCCGAATAAATTCGGGTGCATCTACATTAGGCCCGTAGACATTCAGTAGCACAACTTTTTGACCGCGCAGTATGCCTTTCACAATGATGAATCTCCCCTCGGGATCAGCAGTCGTCCCCAAATGTTCGAAATTAGTGCCTTTCCTTATCAGTGTGATTACCCCTCTAGAGTAGGAGGAGTAGTGTGAAGTGTAAGACGACTCGGCCCATCGAGAGCTCAGTGTAAGTTTAGAATTGGGAGCGATGTGGGTCTCCTGTAGGAAAGCGACATCAACCCCCCACCGTGTCAAGTAGGAGAATATCTGCCTTATCTTTTTAGGTTGTGTGAACCCCCTGACATTCCAAGTGAGAAGGCGCAGTTGTGTTCCGCATCTATTAGTATTCACAGTAGTCATAAGTCCGTAGCAGTATAGCAGACATTGCCATGAACATATAGCACAATGGTATGTAGCGCAGCAGACCAGGGACGTGCGGGTGCATGTACAAGAAGCACTTAAGTGACAAATTAATAACATAGTTGTGTTGTAGAGCAATCGGTCTCAAAACAGTAACAAAACACCCTTTCCACCCACCCCCACCCACTCCAGCACCCCAATCCTGACGAAGCCATTGACCCCAGGAACAGTTACCCAAAAAACAACGAGGACATAAGGAGTTCCCCATCCCAGTTAACTTTGCGGGGAACACCCTTTTGGAGGACCGCAGGGGGCACAACTCAACACCCGAATGCACGGGCGTGGACATCTCTAATGCATCTAGATTTGTACAATTAGTGTTGTATGTAACAATTACCATGTGGCCTAGCCTCCAGTCCCATCGGGCGGCAATCAAACATAATCCCCCCCATCTCCCCACCTACCCCCCACTGACCCCGATATCAGTTTCTGTGTGAGCAGAGTCATAAGGCAACTTGGGCCACAGGCAAATGAGAGAGTCAGCAACGGAATAAAGAACATGTCGAGGCCCATGCATTACATCCCATCAGTGAAAGAGTGGCCGGGAGATGGCCTGTCAAGGAAACAAAACATAGGCAACTACCTAGCCGCCACCCGGCCGCATATTACATGGTACAAGGAGCAGCAGCCGGGACCTCCGGCAAATCAACCACAAGAACATGAAAGAAAGTACAACAGAATATGCAGAGCTCGGAATAAAGTTGCTGTTAATAGCCAGCTCTGTGGCAGTGTCTATCGCACTTGGGTGCAACGGTAAGTCAGTGAAGTAAAAGTCAATGGACAAACAATGGTGAAGATGAGTATATACCCGTTTCAGGGCCAACATAGGTACAATAAGTCTGGGTGAGCGTAACAGGCTCAAACAATAGGGTACCTTACCATCTCGATCCGGGTTCCCTTTTCACCAAACACGGGCTGTCGATCACTGACATTTCAGTACACTTGCGTTACCTTCCATTGAGCAGGGATAATCAGTGTTATGCTGGCCATGAATAGCAATGGCCAAGAGACGCGAGAGGTCACCATCTCAATCGGATTCCGCATTCTGTTCCTCCCGGGCTGTCTTTTTCGCCTGCTTCTTTGCGGTCTTTACAAACTCCATCGCTGCCTTAGGGTTCGACAAAATGATAGGTTTTCCTTCCCACATGACCCTGAGTCTGGCTGGGTACAACATGGCGTAGACAATGTTCAACTCACGCAATTTTGCCTTTGCCGACGCAAATTCTTTCCGCGCCTGCTGAACAGCGACTGTGTGATCAGGGTAGAATTCCAGCTTGTTCCCCTGGTGCGTGATTTGGCCTTTCTCCCGTGCAAGGCGGAGGATGGTGTCTCTGTCACGGTAGTTCAAAATGCGGGCGACTATGGGCCTGGGAGTCGCGCCAGGTGGAGGCCGCGGCGCAAGAGACCTGTGAGCCCTTTCGACAATGAAGACTGATGAGAGAGCTTCCGTGCCGAATAAATCCTTGCATAGTTGTTCAACATAGAGTTCCATGCGCCCAGTGTTGGTTGTCTCCGGAACTCCCGTGATGCGCACATTATTGCGCCTGGAGCGCGCTTCCAACTCCTCCTCCTTCGCACGGATCACTTCGAGCACTCTGTCCATCCCATTACATTTCGTTTTGGTGGCTCTAGATTCGTCCTCAACCTCTGAGATCCGCACCTCGGCCGCATCAAGCCTCTCCCCATGTTTCTCGAGTTTGTCTGCCATGCCATCCATTCTGCAAGTCAAATGATCTAGCTTGCCATTGATATCCTGCAAGTTAGACTGAATGGCAAGGAGAATCTTCTCCATGTTGTTGCTGGCGGGCAAGTCCGGCGGACCCCCACCCTCCGCCATAGCCTCCGCGCCCTTATTGGGCTTTTTTGATTCAAAGCTCAATTTCGGTTGCTGCTTCTCCGGTCTCACCATCCTACCTCGCGACACGAGTAGGGTCTTGGCGGTCTGTCGTGTGGATCTCGTTGACGCAGTGAGCGACCCCGTTATGGCTATGAACGTTATTGCCAGGAGGAACTGAGGGGCGCGAACTCGGCCTCGCAGTGATGTGGTGGCTTCTCCAACTCCCCCTCTACCCTGCTAAATACTATGGCTGATGGACCACACACACATAGCCCCAAAGCGGCGGCAGGAGGGCGCCACGGGGACACCAGGCTGCGGCGAGAGACCAAGCCCACGCAATGGAAGTCCGCAAGTAGTAAGTTGGGGACACAAGCCCTCCAGGCAGGGCAACAGCGCCAATCAGATAGTGCACTATATCGCACTCTTTCAGCTGGCTCTCCCCAGATTGCTCAGTCCGTGCGTGTAGCCAAGGAAGCGCCCCCCATGGAGTGAGGTCTATCTCCCAGTGTCCAATGCGTGCAGCAGTGCGCTTTCACACCCTCCTGTGGAAAGCAGTTGTCTCGGGAGGGTGTCTATGGTCAATGCAGACTCCACGAGGCGTGCACTATATCGCACTCTTTCAGCTGGCTCTCCCCAGATTTGTTCAACCCGTGCGTGTAGCCAAGGAAGTGCCCCCATGGGGTGATGGCCATCCCCCAGTGCCCAGTGCGTGCAGCAGTGCGCTATCACACCATCCCGTGGGAAGCAGTTGTCCTGGGAGAGTGTCTACGGGCAACGTAGACTCCGCGAGGCGGGCTCACTGTGACAGGAGTTCATTAAGCGCTCCCTCGCGCTTGAACAGTGGGCGCATTCATACAGGTGGCGAGCTCGGGTCACGCTAGCAGCAGAGCCCTTTGTTTTGTAGGGCTCACGATTGATAGGGCAGGCGGGGGTGACACCCCGATCCACCGCCTCGCGGATATCACCACCACTCACCGGGTCTCTCGGTGTCCGATGGGTTCACTCGAGTCCGCGCAGTCTGGGCGCCGCCATCTCGTCACTTCCAGGGATCGGGGGTCTCCGTACAAATCCGAGTCCCGAACACACCCTCCAAGCTCCGCACAGCAGGGAGTCCGCCCTTCACCTCACGCGTCCCAGTTTACCACCGCGCTGCACTGCCAGGTAGCTGTGATCACATCGAGGGTCCCGGAGGCGGACTACCGAGTCATCGGGCAGCCGCCATCTTGAGCGACGCTCTCGCTCGCGGGTGTAACTGGCACTTATCACTCGCTGCTTTCCCGCTGGTCAAGCGCAGAGGCCCACATCCGCTGCCCCACACGCTCCGATCCTCGCCAATTTAATTTTGGGACGTGTCCGGCTAGTTTAGACGTGTGATTTGCTGCAAGATGTCGGACGTCCGGCGGAGCTGCGATATCACACAGCCATACCGCTGTGCGCCCCCTAGCGCCTCCTCGTGGGACCGGACTTCTTGGAAAACACCCGAAGAGCTGACAGCGCAGCACCAGAGGCATCCTCGTCGTTGTGCTTTGGGGACTGAGAACCCCCACCACCGAGCAGCCCTTGCACCGAAGATCAGCCCCCCAGCATCTCCACGATCTGCGAGGGGCCCTTTTGCATTGTGCCACTCAACGCGCCATCCCGGCCACTAGCCACGTGGTCAGCGGCCATCTTGGCGACAAAACCGAAGAACTACACTGCGGGTCTGGTTGCTCCAGACTTGCCCTAGCTCCTGTAAAAAGGAGCACCCGCTCTGACCTTGCTGGTCCGAGTGATAAGCCTTTTTTAACTCCTGCGTGGCTTGCATTAGCCAAGGCCTGTTTGCTCCGATCAAGTTGCCGACACCGCCAACAGCGAGAAGCTTGCGTGGGACAGCTCGTGACCGACTCCTGGACGTCATCGACCCCCGGTGTCCACGGGGCTGCAGAGAGAAGCTATACCTCAACGCCTGTTTGCACCCGACATCGCCTGGTTCGAATCTGGTTCCACAGTAGTCACTGGCTACATTGTCCCCTCTGCTTTCAGGTCTTCACATCTTCAGATCCACCCTTGGATCCACCGGAACTCTTCACATCGAGCCGCCTGCAGCATCTTCAGCGCCAAGCACCATCGACCAGCATGACGAAACCCGACACTACTTCGACCCTATGCACCCGCTTCCTATGGGTGAGGTAACTCAGCTCCGTCGGTGTTCCTACACTGGTACACACCTCTAGGGCCTGTGTCTCAAGTTTCAGCTTTCTAGGTCACTCGGAAGGTTCCGAACTAACTAACTTTGTACTTTTTACTCACCATAGACTTTGCATTGGTGAGTGCGTGCACTTTAAACACTGCACCCGAGTCCCGCGGGCCTTTCCCGACTTAGTCACTACTAGTCTCGAATAGCTCCAGTGATTCCCAAGGCCCTAGGCCTGTTTCCTTTCCGATTGGTATCTCTTATACCACTTTCTTAGTATATGGTTTAGGTGGCCCCTAGGGCTCAACCATATTGTGCAACTTTTGTGTATTTTAAACTGTCTTGTATTTAACGCTTGTGCTTCTGTGCTCATAAAGAGTCCAGGGGATACTTTTAGTTAATAAATCAATATATATTTTCAATATATATCTGTGTGGTGTCCTTTCATTTGGTATTCAAGGGGGTTGTGTATGGTAATACAGCTGGCTTTACATGCCTTTCAGAGTTCAGCCTAAGACTGCTTTGTCCACGTTACCACTAGGATAACTGGTCTATAAGGTTGACTTACAACCAATCATCATAAGGGTTGCTTGGCATGGTACAAAGTGATCACTAGAATTAGTGAGCATTATATACCAGGCCAACTTCTCACACAGTTGATAACAAAATGTATTATCCACTGTTGCTGCATCATAAGGGCCTTCCAGACCAGGCTGAGTGGTCTTTCTCAGAGCCTGTTAGTGTAGCTCTGCTTGTCTGCTTTTACTGAAAGCTGAAAACACAACTGCAGGAGGAATAAAAGCAGGGAAGGTTGTGGGGGATGTTAAAGGTGGGCAAGTAAAGTATGTTTTATACATTTGGGTCAAGGAGCAGAAGCCATGTTATGTATGGCTCCCCATTACTCCTCTCACCTACGTAGCAGTTTAAAGCTGGGACAGATGGTTTAATGGGTAATATATAACATAATAATACAGATGAGTAAAAAGTGAATTAAGTCGATATTTTTCACCTTTGGTTTCTGAGTGACATCATAGACAACTCAAAATTCGCTGTCATTGTCTTCCTGTTACTCATAACTCTGTATCGAAGAGGTGGAAATTCGAAGTAAGTTGTAGATTTATTTTCAAGACTACACGGTTGTGGGGACAGGAAAGGAAGCCTCCACCATACACAGATCTATAATCAACTGTAACAATAATTCATTGTTAAACATTCTTAGAACATTTAGAATAATACATAACCCAGCAACCCACTCGTTCTAAGGTAGAATGTATCTTCACACAGCCTAAAGGTAGGCAGTGAAAAAGTACAAACTCACACTAAGAATGAGATATAACATATACCTCCTCTTCTTCCTAAATAAACAACTAGACATGACACAATGAAAAACATTATTCAGAAACCTTTTGGCAACAACAGGAACCCTTCAGCTCCTTCTCAGAATAATGTGAATATCACCTTTATCTCTGACAGGATATTCATTAACTGAATCAGGTATTACTTTGGTTAAGGACTTAACCTTGATAATTTTGGAAATATTTCACCAATGTCCACCCATGACCTGAACAGCATAGTTGCCTATCTTAATAACATTAACAGGTTTACCAAATTTACATTCTCCTTTTATTACATGAATAGGATATTTTAATCCTGATCATGGACAACAAAAAGGAGGCTGGGCTGTTCCTAAAAGAAGAAAGGGAGGGTCGGTCACTAAGGTGTAAGGGTTAGTGCTCGTTGGAGAGCTAACCCTGGGTATCCATTGTGTTGGATATAATGGCCTCACACACCCTTGCGAGTGTCATGCTTTATCATAGGCAATGCTCCTCGTTGGGTAGGCGGTGCAACACCCAATGGGCAGACCTCAAAGAGGGGCTCTTTATCGGAGATCTTTTTATCCAACTGCCTATGGGTGAAGTGTGGGTGAGGGGCCAGAACAAAGTAGACAGTGTGGGTGAGGATAAAATAAGGCACAAGGTACCGGAAAACAATTTTGTTCTGGTGGTCCCCTGCCGCAAATAAAATAAGAGTTAGTCTGTACTCGCTGGAACTTAAGTTTCCAAGAACGGGACAGTACTAAGTGGTGAAAGATGTGGTCAACACGTTTCTCGCTTAAAGTTCATTGACATGCGATTCTTCAGGACCTAGTATAAATGAAAACTACTATCTACAGAAACATGACCTATAGGAAGTGTCAGTCTACAAAAGGCACACAAGTTGTACTACCTTTTTAACACCTGCTCTTGCCTAAATTGGGAGACAAAAGAGAGCGTTACCACAAGAGAGTGACAATATGCAGTCCCTGTAGTGACCGTGAGCACACAGTGATAATGTGACACACTAGTGAAGAGTGTGACTAGTATGTGGCTAAAAACCAAAGTAACAAATCCAAATATCTTAAAAACAATAAAACCAATTGTATGCAGCCGCATTCATATCTAGTAAGGTAACTAAATGAGTAGAAGCAATTACTCACCTAGTAGTTAAAGTTAATAGGTGTCAACAGTACCCGGCAGGTCTGACATCAGGGGAGAAACCATAGTAAGTCAGGCTGAGGAGAGGTATAAAGATATTAGAGCGCCTCAAGGTAGCGCCAGAATCTGGGATATATGTATGGCATTCTTTTTGAGTAACAAGCAGCCAACTAGGTTACCGGTCATGGGGATAACGGGCCCGGTCTATGTAGAAGCCTATATTTTAATGTTATAATTCAGTTCTAAATAATCGATTACATTATTCACCACCGTGTATGTTAGTGATAGTATCAGTCTGTATACTCTCAACCGAGTTCCCACTGTCTTAAACGTAGTTACAGAATGTAAAGGCTGAAGAAGATGTACATAGTCGGAGTCATTGTGAAAAACTTCCCTAGAATATTCTGGGAGGATGGACAATTCAAGATCGAATGGTCATTAATTTCATGGAAGTGTACCCACGACCTACTTATTCTGCTGGTCAACACAGCCAAATGACTAGCTGACAAATAACTTTGTAAAATCCAGATTGCAGAGAGTGCACTCAAAAGTGCCGGACAGAATCTAGGATTTAAAACTAAACTTGCTGAACTAAATAAAGAAATCTCAGAACATAAAGAATTTCTGATGAAGCAGAAAGTAACTAAGTTACAGAAAGACATCCAGCGCTTTTCAAAAGAGATGGTCTACCCATATATAAAGGAGGACTATGTCCCACCTGGGACAGGCTACCTCTCAGACTCCAGTGCTACATCCTCCAGAAGAGGATCCATCAGTGACAGTAACTCGAGCGGTGATGATTGGCAATCACAACCCCGACGAGGGAGAAGAGGGGGGAGGTGTGGTCAACAATTCTATCTTTTTTTTTTTTTTTAACATTTTTTTTATGGGTGGCACAAGCAAATTAAACACATACAGACTATTTCATTTAGCAAAACTTCCAAAATCTGCGTAAATATTACAAGAAGCAGTAAAAGAAGAAAAGACAAAAGAATAGAATGAGTAAAAAGAATTGCAAAGTAGTAAGATAAAACAGGGCTTCATTTCACATTAGTTCAATTCACAGGTAGGAAACAAGCAACCCCAGATTCTATCTATTTTGATCAGTGCTTTAGCACCTCTTTTCCTAGCTAACAATAGTTCCATATGATGTATCTCTGTCACCAAGCACCACCATTCGTTTACATGAGGTGATTGTTCCGCTATCCATGCTCGAGCTAAGACCAGCCTTGCACATGCTAGTAAAATAAAAATTAGGTCTTGAAATAGAGAAGTGTTGGGTTGCAAGCCTAAGAGAATCATATCTGATGATAATGGTACCTCAATTAGTTGTTTCGATCTCAGAATATTTTCTATGCTGTCCCAAAATGGAGCAAGAACAGGGCAAAGAACCAGCATATGTTCTAAGTCAGCAGCCTGAATATGGCACTTTGGACATTTAGTGCGATCATTGAAAGCGTTGTTGGGGGCCCATTTACTTATTTGTAAAGGGGTATAGTAGAGTTGACATATCGTTTTGTATGCTTGGAGTTTTAAGCTTGAAGAGTGGACTAATGTATCAATTTTGTTTAAAAAAGAAGAAATTTCATTTGAACAAATACCGGTCGTAAACCGTAGAGCCCATTTCTGTGCTAATTTGGGACAGTCATCTATCTTGCTTTCAATAAAGCATTTGTATCCTTGGCTGATGGTAGTTTTCTTATTCCCCACTCCTTTATACATACATAACTAAAAATCTGAGTCCACAATCTCTTTAAGGTTTAATTTCCCTATAAGGAAGTCACGTTTTTGTATATACTTAAAATAAGTATTTGCTGGTAGTTTATATAGTAGCCTAAGTGTATCAAAGTCGAGGAAGCCTGATGACCCATATAGGTCCCCCAATCTAATTATGCCTCAGTTCGCCCATATCTTACATCCTGAATCACTAAAAATACTTGGTAATCCCGGGTTATTCCAGAGGGTTAAAAGAGAATGGTAGAATGATGCTTTATTCTGAGTCATTAATATCTTCCATATACCGATTATGTCTTTTGCGGTCTTGAACTTAACTCTTTTAAAATTGTTTGGGTCGTTATTTCTAGCCAAGAATTGTAAGGAATCTGATCCTAACATAAATTGGTGGAAAAAATATGGATTACTAGAATTAAACAAGCTCTGTAACCGCACCAGAAATGAGGCAAAGTAGTACATTCTGAAATCTGGAAAGTTAAGCCCTCCTTTAATGAAAGGTAATTTCAGGGAAGAAAGTGCTCTACAATTCTTTTTAAAGCCCCATATAAAACTGCCCAATATGCCGTCAAGTTTCCTAAAAAATATTTTATTTATCTTCAAAGGAATGCATCTAAATAAGTATAAACATTTTGGCAAAATGTTCATTTTAATAAGATTAATTCGCCCAATAAGGTTTAAAGGCACCTTATGCCATTTTTTAAGGCGAGCCTGAGTATCTTTTAGTAAAACATCATAGCTCAATGCCATTATATCCTTGATGTTAGATGTTACCTTGATGCCTAGATAAGTAGCAGCGTGGCATATTCCAGTTACTTGTATCTGTGGTTTATAATTGGCTATAATTTGAGTCTTGCCTAGATTTAACTTGTATCCTGAAACTTCACCGAAAGCACCTGCTTCTTTGATAATTCCTGCCATAGCTTCAATCACATCAGTTGTATAAACTGCCAAATCGTCCGTGTAAGCAGTAATTTTAAGCGAGTTTGTCCCAGATGTAAATGGTTTTATCATCACCTGCGCTTGTATAGCATTAATAAACAGTTCCATGGCAAGAGCAAATAATAAAGGTGATAGCGGGCATCCCTGCCGGGTCCCTCTCAAAATTGATAATTTAGAATAAAGTAAACAATCGTACCCAATTAAAGCATTAGGGCAGTCATAAAGTGCTTGAATTTTCGTTAGAAACTTAGTTTTAAACCCAATTTCTTTAAGAATTGCCCAGAGATAATCCCACCCCACTCGGTCGAAAGCTTTTTCAGCTTTGAGTAGTATCATTCTGAGTGGGGAGGGATTAATGGCTGCCATGTCAAACAAGGTAATAGCCGTGTTTACATGTTGAGTTGTATCCCTGCCTACTACAAAGCCATGCTGATGTTCACTAACCAACTTAGGCATGAGAGGGGAAAGTCTTGTGGCGATTAATTTAGCGAATACCTTGGCATTGGCATTAATCAAGGAGATTGGGCGGTAAGACCCGCACTCCGTAGGTGGTTTATTCTTTTTTTTTTTTAAATAACTTTAGCAGTGTTCCAAGAGGTCGGGCCCTATCTGTTATACTTATCTGATTGATAACTGAGCAAAATACAGGAAGAAGTTCCTCGCAGCAGATTTGATAAATTTCAATCGGCAAGGTGTCACCCCCGCAGCCTTCCCGGAGGGAAGAGAGAAAATAGCTAATTCTAGTTCTTCCTTAGTAAAATCTTTTTCCAGTTGTTCCATATCTACTATATCCTTCTCTAGCCGCCGATTGTTTCTAATATAATTTTCCACTAGCTCCATAGGGGGCACACCCTCCCTATCCGTGCCCTCCATTTTGGCGGTACCCCCAATTTCCACATACGATGCCACCATATGCACCCCAATACCCACCTCAGTTTGCCCCACATGGCACCAATCAGCCGCCTTTTTTAGACAGAGGTTGGGGCAGAGGGCGCGGGCGCAAGCGAGGAAACGGGCCGAACAAGAGAGTACAATGGGAGGACACACAAGCTCAAGGGATGGATACCAGGAGCAAAAAAGCCCGCAAGTGAGTCTGGTGGTGAACTTATCTTCACGCCAACTCACAGAAGGTGAAGAAAAAGTACTTCAGAAAGGGCTCGGCTTTGTTCCGACCCCCAAAAGTTCCGCAAAATCAGGCTTAGGGCCTTCTTTGACGGAAGACCACAAGAGACTCCCGATGACTCAGGTCTCCACAACCCCTCCAACTTTACTCCACATAGTGGGATGGTTCCAAATGAGATACTCACATATGAACAGGCTGTGCTTAAGGACATTGGGGCCATGAGACCTAATAGGAAACATCAAAATATCTCCAATGTTGAGATGCAAATGCTGGACTCCTTAGCGAATGACCAATCAATCACATTTAAACAGATTGACAAGGGTGGGGCTACTGTCCTCATGAATACCACTGATTATGACACTGAATGTCTCAGACAATTAGGGGACAGGCGATACTACACCCCATCCCTTCCAACCCTACTGAGCGCCTGAAAAGAACAATCACTGGTATAGTTGAATCTGCTGAATGCCAGGAGTGGATTAGTAAAAAGGAGGCAGAATTCCTGATTGAAAAAGAACCCATGGTTCCCTACTTTTATATCCTCCTGAAAATCCATAGGGAGACTACCCCTGTACCAGGTATAGTATCAGTACAAAAGGGGGTGGTAATGGACGGATATATATACATATACATATAGCATATTAGCATGTCTGAACTGGGGTGGCAGAGTGGGCTTAAGAACGGTGATGGATTAAACCCAGATCTTTTGACTGGGTGTGAGTGTTTGATTGGTTCATATGCTTCGTCCATTACCACCCCCTTTTGTACCACTTTTGGCCGCCATTTGTGTGGCAGGGTATGCTCAGACGTGAGTCCCTTGCTCACTTTGCCACTGGATGGATGTACCATGTTACAACGCATACCGTTACAACTACCTACTATTACAACGCAACCATTACAACGCATACCATTACAACGCATAGCGCTTTGAGGTGCTGGATAGTGGTAAGTATAATTTACTATTCTAACTCCAGTCCCCGTGGACCCTAGGGAAGGTGTTGGATAGTAAATTATACTTATTCCCTATCCTAGAGCGCCCCCCAGCGCAATGCGTTGTAATGGTATGCGTTGTAAAAGTCGCGTTGTAATGGTAGTGCGGAGTAACGAATGCGTTGTAACAGGTGTATACCCCACTGGATTCAAGCAAGCCGGGCAGAAGACGGCTGGAATGCCAGAAACCGGTCCTCGGAAGCTTGTTTCCGGTCCAGGGAAGGCATGGCTTGGCAGTTCGGGCTGGACTGTTCCCATGAGGCACAGGGTCAGACTGATTTGCATATAGCCATGTCTGAACTGGGGTGGCAGAGTGGGCTAAAGAACGGTGTTGGATTAAACCCAGATCTTTTGACTGGGTGTGAGTGTTTGATTGGTTCAGATGCTCCATCCATTACCACCCCCTTTTGTACCGCCCTATAGTATCAGGCATTGATTCTGTACTGGAGCCCCTTTCACAGTTTTATGATCACTTCTTACAGCCACTGGTCAAACGGATTCCTTCCTATGTCCAGGACACCACCGATGTCCTACGTCTCTTGGACAATCTACAGGATGATATCCAGGTGGATTTCCTCATCACCCTTGATGTGGAGGCCCTCTATACTAACATCCCCCTGAGGGCCACACTAGGGGTGATTAAGAGGATCCTCAGTGCCGAGGACTGGACTTCCCCCACACCACCATTTTTCATTATGGAGTGTGCCACTCAAGCCCTAACAGAAAACTGTTTCAAATTTAAAGGGCAATATTATCATCAGACTCAGGGCACTTCCATGCGCAGCACATTTGCTCCTTCGGTGGCTTGTCTGTATATGGCAGACTTTGAAGAAAGGTACATCATTGGTCCCAGTGAATCCCTAACACCTTAACATCAAATTTTGGAGGAGATTCATTGATGATATCCTGGTCCTTTGGGCAGGGCCTGCAGACTCATACAAAGAGTTCTTTGAATGGCTCAACACGCTGAATGACTATCTAAACTTCACCATGACGGCCTCCGCTACAAACATCGCCTTTCTGGACTTAACCATTAGGCTAGTGGGGGGCAAACTTGATACCATCATGTATCGGAAACCATCTGGCCGGAATAGCCTGCTTCACTTTACGAGTCACCACCCAAAGGCACTGAGGCTGAATCTGCCTTATTGGCAATTCCTGAGGGTCAGGCGTAACTGCACAAACCTGACAGATTACAAGACTGAATCTACCATACTATCCAGAAATCTGACGGATAGAGGTTACCCTACCAGGGAGATCTACAAGGCACGTAAACATACCCAGAACAAACATAGGGGGGCCCTCCTTGAATACAACACTCCAACCACACAGGGCACTGACCTGATAACCTGTGTAACTACCTTTTCACCAGCTTCCAATGATATCAAGAAGATTATCAAACGGCACTGGCCTATCCTCCACACAGGTACCCTGAACCTTAAAAAACCCAGATTTGCCTTCAAGACGTCAAGGAATATTAAAGACATCTTGGTTCACACTAGACCTAAAAAAGTGGATACAATCAGACAAACCACCTTGTGGCAATTACCGCCTGTACGGGGACACTACCCGTGTGGCTCTTGCAGCGCGTGCCCTTTCACATCTATACATAAGAGGATCCCCTTTACCGATACCTTTACATGGGAACTACGGGGGCACACCAATTGCAATACTTCATATTGCATATATCTGCTGACATGCCCATGTGTACTGCAATATGTGGGCATGACCTCTCGCCCCATAAAAACCCACATCTCAGAACATAGGAGCAACTTCCGTTGCAAGAAATTTAACACCAAAATGTGCAGACACTATGTGGAACAGAACCACACGGCTGACTCAATCTCTTGGCTGATTCTAGAAGCTACCACAGACAAATCCAAACAGAATTTATTCCTTAAAGAACAGAGGTGGATACACCGATTGGCCACAGACAGCCACGGGCTGAACAAAGATATTCCTTGGAGTGCACTGTAAACACACAACATTGTTCTAACTCCTATCTTGTTAGCCACTCCCACTATTCGTTTAACATTGCTGACCCAGTACCGAAGGGGACATTAGGATATTAATGTGGCTATTCCAGAAATCATGAACACCCACATGGCACTTATCGTCCCCTGTGACAGTTAGCTTCCTGTCACCACACACTGTACCAATTCATTGCACAGTGTAGGTTGGTACCCTCCCCTCTCTATACCACATACCCACGGTAATAGATGGCAGACATGAGAATAATCGTGTTGTCATGACCATTACCTCTTTTTCCTCCTGATGTGGTTTATGAGATCCAACAGGGAAAATTCCTCCACCTCTGAGCACTCTATGCCAACCGAATATAGGGATATTCAATCTATACCATTATGACAGCCTTACTTTGAAAACTATGGCTTTTGTCTTACCCAGGGCGACAACTTTCATTATATGAACACAATAGTACCCACCCCTTCCTCCCAGACCCCTCCTACTCAAAAACGCCACCCACCACTGGTATGTTAGGATCTGGGCTGTCACTATATGTTACATCTATTGACCATACAACACTGGTTGTGTACTTTCAATGTGAAGTTATAACGTTATTTTTGCAAGTACGAGGCATACACATTTTTTGTAATGCCCTAGACAATAAGAGGCTTTTTAACATCATTAACTAGCTTGTGTAATGGAGTATGGGTGATCCTCTCACGCTCTGACACCAGTTCACAAGCATCTTCCTGTAATACTTACTCCACATAGTCATGGTCACCCCATCTGCATTGGTAGTCACATGACCTACCGTCGACAGGCGTTTCCGGCTAATGAGCCCAGCTTCGCCCCTTTTCTGCTATTTTAGCACAGACGCCGCCTCGGTTCCTCACTATCCGGACTCGGCAGCGATGGGTATTTGTGAGATACACTGACACAGGCAGTATCAAGTAAGTGAATCGTCTGGGTATATTACTGTCGAGATTGTCTCTCACAACCACGAGACTCACGGGGGTTTCTATCGGACCCTGACGCTTCATGTAATGCAGGCTTTTAAGACTGTTTCTTTTAGCCACGGGGCTCCCAGGGACTCAATCGGACCCTTATGCTTAATGTAATACGGGCTGGACACTGACTCTGAATGACTATTTCAGTCTGCCCCAGGTCACTTGCACACTCTCTGGGCTCGATCGAGTAGGTATTACAGTTAGACAGACCTCCAGTTCTGTTCTGTCTTCACCACACAGCACTCATACAGCAATGGGCACCATATCGACCCGTTTTTTCCTATTCAGCCGGCTGTCTCTGATGCTAGATAGACTCCATGTATTGCTGTGAATCCACCGGGCATTATATAGATTACAACAGGCACATTGTCAATTCAGATACAATCAAATGCAGACTATGTACATCTTCTTTAGCCTTTACATTCTGTAACTACGTTTAAGACAGTGGGAACTCGGTTGAGAGTATACAGACTGATACTATCACTAACATACATGGTGGTGAATAATGTAATCGATTATTTAGAACTGAATTATAACATTAAAATATAGGCTTCTACATAGACCGGGCCCATTATCCCCATGACCGGTAACCTAGTTGGCCGCTTGTTACTCACTAAGAATGCCATACATATATCCCAGATTCTGGCGCTACCTTGAGGCACTCTAATATCTTTATACCTCTCCTCAGCCTGACTTACTATGGTTTCTCCCCTGATGTCAGACCTGCCGGGTACTGTTGATACCTAATAACTTTAACTACTAGGTGAGTAATTGCTACTACTCATTTAGTTACCTTACTAGATATGAATGCGGCAGCCTACAATTGGTTTTATTGTTTTTAAGATATCCAACTTTGGATTTGTCACTTTGGTTTTTAGCCACATACTAGTCACACTCTTCACTAGTATGCCAGATTGTCACTGTGTGCTCACGGTACTACAGGGACTGAATATTGTCACTCTCTTGTGGTAACAGTCTCTTTTGTCTCCCAATTTAGGCAAGAGCAGGTGTTAAACAGATAGTACAACTTGTGTGCTTTTTGTAAACTGACACTTCCTATAGGTCATGTTTCTGTAGATAGTAGTTTTCATTTATACTAGGTCCTGAAGAATCGCATGTCAATGAACTTTAAGCGCGAAACATGTTGACCACACCTTTCACTCCTTAGTACCGTTCCGTTCTTGGAAACTTAAGTTCCAGCGAGTACAGACTAACTCTTATTTTATTTGCGACAGAGGACCACCAGAATAAAATTGTTTTCCGGTACCTTGTGCCTCATTTTATCCTCACCCACACTGTCTACTTTGTTCTGGCCCCTCACCCACACTTCACCCATAAGCAATTGGATAAAAAGATCTCCGATAAAGAGCCCCTCTTTGAGGTGTGCCCGTTGGGTGTTGCACCGCCTACCCAATGAGGAGCATTGCCTATAATGAAGCATGACACTCGCAAGGGTGTGTGAGGCCATTATATCCAACACAATGGATGCCCAGGGTTAGCTCTCCAACGAGCACTACCCCTTACACCTTAGTGACCGTCCCTCCCTTTCTTCTTTTAGGAACAGCCCAGCCTCCTTTTTGTTGTCCATTATTCTCAGGGCTGCGACTGCGGCTGGACCTTCCACTCATCCTCCTTGAGTGGTAATCTCAGCCCTTCTGGATCATAACTGATCCTTCTTTTCCCCACCCCTTTTTGCCATATTAATCCTGATCATGTCACCTACAACTAAAGGAACAGTTTTAACACATTTCTTATTATCGAACCATGCTTTCTGTTTCATTTGAGTTTCAGAGAGATTAGAGCGAGCAATTTCCATACATTTTGCTACATAAGAACCAAAGTTTAACCATTTGTTCATCCAGCCAGGTCTGAAACTGGTGTTAGCTCTCCTTCCTCTGAGTAACACAAAAGGTAAGACTTTGGTTGAAGAATGTGGAGTAGTTCTGTAAAACTACAACATACTGTTTACAGATTTGACAATATCATGATTACCTGACTTAGACCACTTTATACACTCACGAATCACTCTAACCATCCTCTCGACCAAACCATTTGTCTGGGGATGATATAAAGAACTTTTGGAGTGTTTTATACCACAGGAACGGAGAAAATACTCCAGCTCTACACTCACAAATTGTGTCCCATTATCTGAAACAAGCGTTTCGGGGATACCTTCTCTCAAGAATACATCACTTAAGAATGCAACAATGTTAGAAGCATTAGCTTCTTTCACAAACCTTACTTCAGGCCACCTTGAACTGTAATCCATAAGTACAACAGCACATTTGTATCCATGTGATAAATTGTCAAAGGGACCCATGACATCAATCCCTAATTTCATTCATGGCCATAAGGGCACTCAATAGGTAACAAAGGCGGAGTCACTATTTTAAAACTTTTATCAGAAGTGGCACAAACACAACAATTAGTGACAAAATCTTCAATTTCTCCATCCGTTTTTGGCCACCAAAAACGGTCTATAATGCATCTTTTCATAAGTGTTACCCCTAAATGTCCTTCGTGAGCATGTTTAATGATGATAGGACACCATCTTCAATAGATATTTGTCCCTCAACTTTCCAATAAGGTGTAACAAAGGTGACAGTGCTTTTCATGAGGCCACCCCTTTTTCACAAAATTGAAAACCTGTTGAAGTAGATCATCATCCTTTAAAGCATTTTTCCAAACATCCTTCGAAAACACAACAAGTTCAGGTAGATCTAAAGCCGCAACAAAACAATCATTAAAATCCTCTTCACAAAGTTCACTAAGGCAAACATCATTGCTTTCATCTTTTTTTTTAGGCATAGGCGGATTTTGCGGATTCGCAATCCGCAAATTTGCGGATTTGCGAATTTGCGGATTGCGAAAATCCGCAAAATCCGCGAATTCTCGATGATTTTTTTTTGTGTTCGCACGGGTTTCTGCAAGTTTGCGAGGGTTTCCTACAATCTCGCAAATTGCGAACTTACTTGTCGGGTCGCCAGTTTTGCGAACTTGTTGTTTCTACGTGCCCAGCCTGTTTTCAAGCCTTTCTTCATCACTGCCACCCTCTGTCACCACTGGCACTCTCTAGGGAGGAGCTTGCTGGACAGGAACAGGAAGTTGGAGACTGGGGCACTTCCTTCACCCCACCCCAATGGGAGGAGCTTGCTGGACAGGAACAGGAATTTGGAGACTGGGCCACTTCCTTCACCCCTCCTCAATTGTAATTTTTGTAATTTCGCGAGTGCGAGATTGTTGCTGCCCGCGCCGCGGGCCGCGAGCAGTGCGAACACAAGCAAAAAATCCGCAGCGCGCGGATTTGCGGATTTTCAGTAAATCCGCGAGAGTTCGCGGATTGCGGATTTACCAAAAATCCGCAAAATCCGCGAGCGGAACGGATTTAACGCACACGTTTACTTTTTTTTTTAGGAAAGTGAGACAAATAGTCCACACGAATATTTCTACATCCTGCAATGTGTGAAATATCAAAATGATATTTTAAAAGTTTGGACACCATCCTTAAAATCCTGTGCGTACAGAATTTATTGACATCAGCGCTTAAAATAGATACTAAAGGTTTGTGGTCTGTAAGAAGACTAAAATGTTTACTCCAAATGTGACGGCAACATTTTTCTATAGCCCAAAGACAGGCTAAGAGCTCCTTTTCGATAAGTGAATAATGGCTTCATCAACCCTCAAAACTTAAGATGCAAATGCTACAGTATCCTTACCATCACTGGTAGGTTGTGTCAATATGGCTCCAAGACCAACTTGACTTGCGTCAACTGTGATGCAACATGGAACACTAGGATCAAAAGGTTTAAGTGCATTACCTTTACACAAAAGTGATTTAATGAGTTCAAACCGTGAAACACATTCTTCAGACTAACAACACTTTACTCCTTTCTTAAGTAAGTTGCTGATTGGTCGAACTATTGTGGCAAAGGTTGGAACAAAGCAAGAATAATATTCGCACAATCCCAAAAGCGATTTTACACCAACTTTGTCAATAGGGGCAGGTGCATTTATGATTGCTTCAAGCAAACCTTGTCTGGGTTTGATACCTTCCTGAGTTAGAAGATGGCCTAAATATTCTACCTCAGTACAAAAAAATGTACACTTTTCGGATTTTAGAACTACTCCGTTTCTTTGGAACGCTTAAAGGTCTTTAAATAAAATACCATCATGAGAAGATACATCTTTTGTATAATTTAAAACATCATCCTGGAAAACCAGGACTCCTTCAATTTCTTTCAGTATCTCTTGTAAAACCCTCTTAAAAACATATGCAGTGGATGCCAGACCAAACGGCATCCGTCGGTATTGGAAAGTACCTAGAGGAGAGATAAATGCTGTCAGATGGCATGACTCAGGATGCAACTCGATCTGGTGGTAGGCACATGCCAGACCAAGCTTAGAGAAGTACTTAGAACCTTTGATACAGGCAAATAGATCATTGATTTTTGGAAGGGGGTGGGAGTCTATCCATATCTCCTTATTTAAAGACCTTAAGTCCACACACACCCTAAATTGCCCAGAGCGTTTTTTAGCCACAACTAAAGGAGATGGTACAAAAGGGGGTGGTGATGGACGGAGCATCTCAATCAATCAAACACTCACACCCAGTCAAAAGTTCTGGGTTTAATCCGTCACCGTTCATTAGCCCACTCTGCCACCCCAGTTCAGACATGGCTATATGCAAATCAGTCTGACCCTGTGCCTCATGGGAACAGTCCAGCTCGAACTGCCAAGCCATGTCTTCCCTGGACCGGAAACAACCTTCCGAAGACTGGTTTCGGCATTCCAGCCGTCTTCAGCCCAGCTTGCTTGAATCCAGTGGCAAAGTGAGCAAGGGACTCACGTCTGAGCATACCCTGCCACCCTTATGGTGGCCCAAAGTGGTACAAAAGGGGGTGGTGATGGACAGAGCATCTGAATCAATCAAACACTCACACCCAGTCAAAAGATCTGGGTTTAATCCATCACCGTTCTTTAGCCCACTCAGCCACCCCAGTTCAGACATGGCTATATGCAAATCAGTCTGACCCTGTGCCTCATGGGAACAGTCCAGCACAAACTGCCAAGTCATGTCTTCCCTGGACTGGAAACAAGCTTTCGAGGACCGGTTTCTGGCATTTCAGCCGTCTTCAGACCGGCTTGCTTGAATCCAGTGGCAAAATGAGCAAGGGACTCACGTCTGAGCATACACTGCCACACTTATGGTGGCCCAAAGCAGTACAAAAGGGGGTGGTGATGGACAGAGCATCTGAATCAATCAAACACTCACACCTAGTCAAAAGATCTGGGTTTAATCCATCACCGTTCTTTAGCCCACTCTGCCACCCCAGTTCAGACATGGCTATATGTAAATCAGTCTGACCCTGTGCCTCATGGGAACAGTCCAGCCCGAACTGCCAAGCCATGTCTTCCCTGGACCGGAAACAAGCTTCGAGGACCGGTTTCTGGCATTCCAGCCGTCTTCAGCCCGGCTTGCTTGAATCCAGTGGCAAAGTGAGCAAGGGACTCACGTCTGAGCATACCCTGCCACACTTATGGCGGCCAAAAGTGGTACAAAAGTGGGTGGTGATAAACGGAGCATCTGAATCAATCAAACACTGACACCCAGTCAAAAGATCTGGGTTTAATCCATCACCGTTTTTTAGCCCACTCTGCCACCCCAGTTCAGACATGGCTATATGCAAATCAGTCTGACCCTGTGCCTCATGGGAACAGTCCAGCCCGAACTGCCAAGCCATGTCTTCCCTGGACCGGAAACAAGCTTCGAGGACCGGTTTCTGGCATTCCAGCCGTCTTCAGCCCGGCTTGCTTGAATCCAGTGGCAAAGTGAGCAAGGGACTCACGTCTGAGCATACCCTGCCACACTTATGGTGGCCCAAAGCGGTACAAAAGGGGGTGGTGATGGACGGAGCATCGGAATCAATCAAACACTCACACCCAGTCAAAAGATCTGGGTTTAATCCATCACCGTTCTTTAGCCCACTCTGCCACCCCAGTTCAGACATGGCTATATGCAAATCAGTCTGACCCTGTGCCTCATGGGAACCGGTTCCTGGCATTCTAGTGTTTGTTTGATTCAGATGCTCCGTCCATCACCACCCCCTTTTGTACCGCTTTTGGCCGCCATATGTGTGGCAGGGTATGCTCAGACGTGAGTCCCTTGCTCACTTTGCCACTGGATTCAAGCAAGCTGGGCGGAAGACGGCTGGAATGCCAGAAACCAGTTCTCTTAAGCTTGTTTCCGGTCCAGGGAAGACATGGCTTGGCAGTTCGGGCTGGACTGCTCCCATGAGGCACAGGGTCAGACTGATTTGCATATAGCCTTGTCTGAACTGGGGTGGCAGAGTGGGCTAAAGAACGGTGATGGATTAAACCCAGATCTTTTGACTGGGTGTGAGTGTTTGATTGATTCAGATGCTCCGTCCATCACCACCCCCTTTTGTACCACTTTTGGCCGCCATATGTGTGGCAGGGTATGCTCAGACATGAGTCCCTTGCTCACTTTGCCACTGGATTCAAGCAAGCCGGGCTGAATAGGGCTGGAATGCCAGAAACCGGTCCTCGGAAGCTTGTTTCCGGTCCAGGGAAGACATGGCTTGGCAGTTCGGGCTGGACTGTGCCCATGAGGCACAGGGTCAGACTGACTTGCATATAGCCTTGTCTGAACTGGGGTGGCAAAGTGGGCTAAAGAACGGTGATGGATTAAACCCAGCTCTTTTTACTGGGTGTGAGTGTTTGATTTATTCAGATGCTCCGTCCATCACCACCCCCTTTTGTACCGCTTTTGGCCGCCATATGTGTGGCAGGGTATGCTCAGACGTGAGTCCCTTGCTCACTTTGCCACTGGATTCAAGCAAGCCGGGCTGAAGACTGCTGGAATGCCAGAAACCGGTCCTCGGAAGCTTGTTCTGGTCCAGGGAAGACATGGCTTGGCAGTTTGGGCTGGACTGTTCCCATGAGGCACAGGGTCAGACTGATTTGCATATAGCCTTGTCTGAACTGGGGTGGCAGAGTGGGCTAAAGAACGGTGATGGATTAAACCCAGATCTTTTGACTGGGTGTGAGTGTTTGATTGATTCAGATGCTCCGTCCATCACCACCCCCTTTTGTACCACAACTAAAGGAGATAACCACAATGATGACTCTGTTGGCTCAATGATCCCTCTGTCACACAAACTTCTCGACTCAATATCCAGATCACTTCTAACACTGAATGGAACTCCCCTTAGTTTGTGTTTCAGAAGTAATGCACTGTCTTTAACTATGATTTTATGTTGGAATCTATGAATTTTTCCAAATTTATCTCCAAAGCGACCCTTGACCCCACCAGGTCGGTCGCTCTCCCTATGCACAGCACCGCCTGTGTCTCCCTGCCCCAGCTGCCGCTGCTGAGGAAGTTTGAGGCCCTCCACCACCCACAGGCTACCACCTGCGACTCATCTCTGGTGGCCAGTGGTAGGTCGTAGGTAGGTTTGTTCATCCTTATTTTCATCTTTAGCTTTATTGCTTTTATTGTACTGCCTGTATTATCACTGTTGTGTCTGTGACTGCTGTTGTCTGTCTTCCACCGCTGCCTGTACGTGGTCCGTGCCCTTTTTTCTTCCCTCTGTTTCCCTCGCTGTCCCCATGCTCTCTCTGCCTGGTCTTTTCTTCTATACCCATCGCTGCCCGTGTGTCCCTGCCCGGTTTTCCCTTCTGTTCCGATCGCTGCCCCTGTGTCTCTGCCCAGTTTTCTCTTCTGTTCCCCTCCCTGCTCACGTGCCTCTCTGCCCGTTCTGCCTTCTGTTCTTAGCTGCCCCTGAATTTCTGTGTTCTGTATTTTGCCTCCGTGCCACTCGTTTTTCCGCTATTTCTGTGCCCTTTTGCCTTCTGTGCCACTCATTTTTCCCTAGTTTTTGTGACCCTTTTGCCTTCTGTTTCACTCATTTTTTGGGCCCTTCTACCTTTTGTGCCACTAGTTTTTTCCCTCGTTTTGTGCCCCTTTTGCCTTCTGTTTCACTCGTTTTTTGTGCCCTGCTGCCCTCTGTTCCATTCTTTTTTTTGTGCCCTTCTGCCCTTTGTGCCACTTGTTTTTCCCTCATTTTTGTGCCCCTTTCGCCTTCTGTTCCACTCGTTTTTTGTGCCCTTCTGCCTTCTGTGCCACTCATTTTTCCCTTGTTTTTGTGCCCCTTTTGACTTTTGTTCCACTCGTTTTTTTGTGGCCTTCTGTTCCACTCGTTTTTTCTTGCCTTTCTGCCCTCTGTGCCAATCGTTTATCCTTTGTTTTTGTGCCCCTTTAGCCTTCTGTTCCACTCATTTTTTGTTCCCTTCTGCCTCTGTTCTACTCGTTTTTTTGTGCCCTTATGCCCTCTGTGCCACTCGTTTTTCCCTCATTTCTGTGCCCCTTTTGCCTTCTGTTCCACTCATTTTTGTGCCCTTTTGCCTTCTGTGCCACTCGATTTTTCCTCAATTTTGCGCCCTTTTTTCATTCTGTTACCTTTGTTGTCCTTCACCGCCTCGCCGCTGCATCCCCTGCGGCCCGCCCCCCTGACAGCCCCGTGCCCATTCACTGTCCCCACCTCCCAGCTGCTCCTCCCTCCCACCTCCCCATATATGCCAGCCGTTGCGCTGCCGCTGTGCGTCTGCGCTGCTGGCGCACTAAAGGCGCGCCTAAAGCAAGCCCGTCTGCTCCCATCTGTCCCTGGACAGCGCCCAGCGCCAAAACCCTAGCCCCCGCACCCGCCTCGATGATCGCGGCCACTAAGACACCAACACTCTGCACACTCTCAAATCCGGATGGAGCCACACCTGCTTCAAGGCCACCCTGAAACGCACACACTGCCCCTTCACCTGCCGTAACTGCAGCTACACCAGTCTCAGAGCCAAAAAACCACCCGCCAAGAAAGACCCCAACCACCTCCGATGCATACTATTGAACACCCACTCCCGCACGCAAGCATGCCATCGAGCTCCGGGACCTGCTCAACACAACATCCCCGGACGTCGCCTTCCTGACAGAGACCTGGTTTAATGACTCCTCCGCACCCGACATCGCCATAGCCATCCCAGACAGCTACAAGATCACTCGCAGAGACAGCATCAACGGAGTCGGAGGAGGAATCGCCATCGTCCACAAGAACAGCATCAGGGTCTCGACTAACACCCTTGATGCACTCAGTACCGCCAAACACATGCATTTCCAGATACACACAGACCCTAACTCCACCCTCAAAAGCACCCTTGTCTTCTGACCCCCCAGACCCCGCCCCCAGTTCAGCGACTCCATCGCCGACTTGATCAGCACGCACGCCCTGACCTCCATCGACTACATCCTCCTCTGAGATCTGAGCTTTCACCTTGAAAACAACAACAACAACTCCACAACCCTGATTGATAACCTCGCCAACCTTGGACTGAAGCAACTTGTCACAACGCCCACCCACTCATGCGCTCGACCCCGTCTTCTCCTCAAGCCCGCACGTCTCCGTCAACCACACCATCAAACTCCTCTGGACCGACCACCGCTACATCCACTTCGCCTTTCAGAAGCTCACCACACACCACCGCACCCAACAGATCCCCCGCCGCTGCTGGAGCAAAATCACCAAAGACCAACTACACGCAAACCTAGCTCTCAACCCACCCAACGAACCCTCCAACACAGACGACAACGCCCACAGCCTCAGACGCTGGATCGAGGACTGCGCCAACACCCTTGCTGCGCTAAAGAAACCCCCCACAGAGACACCAGCAAGAGGGCCAGCTGGTTCACCCCAGAACTCCTAGTCTCTAAGAAAGCCTTCCGGAAACTAAAGAAGAAATGGCACAGTGAACAAATTCCGGACAGCCACGCAGCACACAAGGATGCCATCCGCAACCACGACCACCTCATCAGGGCGGCCAAGAGGACCTCCTTCAAAGACCGCCTCACCAACATCGCACACAATAGCAAGGAGCTCTTCAACATCATGAAGGAACTCTCCAACCCCAACTCCAACACCAACGACATCCTGCCGTCGCAAGCCCAGTGTGACTCCCTCCCCACCTTTTTTCCACCGCAAGATAGCAGACATCCACAACAGCTTCAACACCCAGACAGCCCCAACTGACAGCAACACAACAGACCCTCCGCACACCATCGACCACGACCTCCTGCTTGCCTGGGCCAGCGTGAACATCGATGGCACCATCAAAACCATGCGTAAAATCCACTCCGGCTCTACGTCAGACCCATTCCCTCACCACGTCTTCAACAGAGCAAGCAGCTCCATCGCACCCCACCTGCGCAACATCATCAATCTCTCCCTTGAGACCGCAACCTTCCCAGAGTTCTGGAAACACACCGAGATCAACGCCTCACTCAAAAAACATAAGGCAAACCCAAGAGACCTCAAGAACTTCCGGCCCTTCTCCCTGCTCCCCTTCCCGGCCAAGGTCATTGGGAAAACCGTCAATAGACAGCTAACCCGATACCTCAAAAAAAACAGAATCCTAGACCCTTCCCAGTCAGGGTTCTGACTGGGCAACGGCGAGACCGCAGCACTCATCCTCCTAGACCTCTCTGCCACCTTCGACACCATCTGCCACCGCACACAATGCGCAAGCCTCCACGCCGCAGGGATCCGAGACAAGGCTCTGGATTGGACCACCTCCTTCCTCCCTGGCAGAACGCAGAGCATCCTCCTCCCATCATTTTGTTCCAAAGCTTCCGAGATCATCTGCGATGTACCCCAGGGATCCTCCCTCAGCCCGATGCTGTTCAACATTAACATGGCCCCGCTCACACATGTAGCCTGACAGCACAACCTCAACATAATCTTCTACGCTGACGACACTCGGCTGATCCTCTCCCTCACCAAGGACCCCATCACCACCAAAGCCAACATCCACGAAGGAATGAAGGCCGTCGCCGACTGGATGAAGACCAGCCATCTGAAGCTGAATTGAGACAAGATGGAGGTCATCATCCTCGGCTCCAACTCTTCAGCTTGGGATGACTCCTGGTGGCCGACGGCACTGGGGACAGCCCTGACACCCACCGACCATGAACGCAACCTGGGAATCATCCTCGACTCAACGCTCTCAATGACCAAGTTAGTCAACGCCGTCTCCTCCTGCGTCAACACCCTCCACATGCTCCGCAAGATCTACAGATGGATCCCGACAGATACAAGAAAGACAGTCACCCAGGCCCTCTTCAGCAGCCGACTCGACTATGGAAACGCCCTCTACGCGGGAGCCCCGACCAAGCTCATCAAACGACTACAACGCATTCAAAATGCCTTGGCATGTCTGATCCTCGATGTGCCGCGCTATGGCCACATCACCCCCCACCTGAGAAATCTGCACTGGCTCCCCGTCAAAATGAGAATATCCTTCAAGCTCCTCACCCAAACACACAAGGCACTCCACAAGACAGGCCCAGTCTACCTCAACAGACAGCTCTCCTTCTATATCCCCAACTGCCGACCTCTCACTCACCACTGTCCCGCGCATCTGAAGAACAACCACCGGTGGGATATCCTTCTGCCACCTCGCAGCCAAGACATGGAACACTCTCCCACTGAGCCTACAACAGAAGACCTGCTGATCTTCAGGAGGATACTCAAGACCTGACTGTTCGATCATAAGCACCCCCAGAGCCTTAAGACCCTCACTGGTTTACAAATGATTGATTGATTGCTTGATTGAAATACTAAAGGAAACTTATTTTTCCAATATTGACCAGTTTCATCACAGCTGGCAGTTACAATCTGTTCAGCTGCACCTGGTTTTAACATAATACCAAAAAGTCCCTGGTGAAACCATGCCACAATATTGAGACCTTTAACTGCAACATAAAGCTTTCCTCTAATTTTCCCTCCCTTAAATTTCATGTCATCTTCAATATACCCGAGTAATTCAATACGACGTCCTTCATATGATACAGGACACCGGTCTTGTGGCTCTAGTTTCCTATCACCCCAGGTCTCTTCGAATAGTTTCTTTGTAATCAGAGTGATCCAGGAGCCCTAATCAACCAACAACTTTAATATCTTCCCTCCAACACACACTTCAGCAATGGGATCAACACATTCAGAAGAATCATCCGTAACACCAGCACAAGTATCCTTTTGAATACATTCTTGGGCATCGGTGACAATTGAAACTATTTCATTTTCTGACTCTTCTTCAGATTCAACAGCGCAAACTGTAGATTTCTTGGAATTTTTTAGCTTTAGACAGACTTTAGCAAAATGTCAATTTTTTTTGCAATAATTACAAGTAAAATTGCTCGCAGGACATTTACCTCCTTTAGGATGTGTAGGATTTCTACATCTCATTCAAGTACTACTATTACTAAGAAAAGTATTACTGTTTTTAATTTTTACATTGATGTTGCTGTTAGAACAAACTTTTTTTTGTTTAGATTTACTAACACCACCCACACCTATAGTTTCAGAAGGTTTGTCTTCAAGTTCTTTCAATGATACAATAGAAAGTTCAATACTTTTAGCCACTTTTACAGTTTCATCTAATGACGGATTTCCCATCGACAGTATCTTTTGTCTTATTTGTTTCTTTTAACATTGGCAAACACACTGATCACGGAATAATTGATCAGTGACATTTTTGAATAAACACCCTGCAGCTAGTCTTCTTAATGCAGAAATGTAAGTGTCAACATCTTTCCCTTAGTTTTGTTTTCTCTTCAAAAATGTATGGCAAAGAACAACTATACTTGGTTCCTTATCGAATCTGTTTTTCAATTTATGAAGAGTTTCTTGGTATTCATCTATATTATCTCCTTCAGTTCTTACAATATCAGGAAGATGTTTAAAAATAGATCTTCCTTCGAACCCCAGAGAATGTAGAAGTAGACATTTTTTCCTTTCTGCGCCAAATCTTGAAGCTCCTATGGCTCCCAAATAAGTCTCAAACGCGTTGAACCAAACCTCCCACCTCACAGGAGGTTCTCCGGGATTATCTAAGAATGAAGGCAGTGGTGTAACAGATTGCATACTACACATTATGTAAAACAAATTATTGTATGAAATATAAGGTTGCTTGAAAAAAAGAAAACTTTAACCCCTTCGGTGCTCATGACGAGCTGAGCTCGTCATGAGGCACGGTTGAGCTGTGCTTATGACGAGCTGAGCTCGTCATGAACAATAGGGCTCAAAAATAATCAGCACAGGAGGGGAAAAGCCATAGCAGCCAAGGTGTTAAAAATAGCAGAGAATATGTTGATGCCAATGAATAATAATAAAACATATGAGAAGAATATGAAATGCAATGACAATAATATATATATATATATATTTTTTTTTTAGGTGTATGAATCACTGTGATCCACAGAAACAAATGTACGTAAAATTATGTGCTTCTTTAATATGAACTGTGTGTATCGGCAAAAATACACTGTAGACTGTAGAATGATAAACCGTGCATATCGGTGAAAATACGCTGTAAGTTGAAGAAAACTGTGAATGTATATACTTCTAATGTTAAACAAATAGCCGTGCGTATCGGCGTGGACATGCAAATCATGAAAAACAAATGGTGTGCGTATAGGCGTTGGTAAAAGAATGCGTTGCTAGGATACGTTTCACTGACGAAGAATAATGGCTGAGCATGTCAGCGTTGTTAACAGGAACATAAAGATTATTTAAACCAAATGGCTGTGCGTGTCGGCGATGACAAGCAAAATTATGGAGGCAAGAAACGTTGACAGCGTTGCTAACAGGAACATAAAGTTTGTTTTAACAAAATCGCCAACACACAAAATGACGTAGGCAAGAAACATTCAGTTCCTTTTATCTGCACTGCCCATGCGTGAGAAAAGCGACTCGAATTGAACGACATCAGATGGAAATATTTATGGAAAACCACTTCACAATGGACTCGGTACACAATGCCAATCTGCCCGAGTTACCACTTCCAACAGAGCACAGGCAACGGCCCAGGTGCTACAGGAGACAACGGAAAGGAGAAGGCATAGACCGGAGTGTTGTAAGGCAGAGAAACGCAGGATGTAAAACTTTAAGGAGGATCGCATAAATAAAATGCAGGTCGCCTCACACATAACTCTGCAAACGAACAATCAACTTGTGTGTTTTGCACAATTTCGCAGCAAGAAGACACAGCAGCAGGAATCCAGGCAAAGATGAGATCCTCCCTCAAAGACTCTAAACAAGTTGTTGAAGACAGGAGAATGGGCAGGAACAGCACGCAGAAAGGCTCGTCTGGGAATAGATTGTTGCCAACAAATTGTAGTGAAGACGCGGAAATTCAAGGTAAGTTGTAGATTTATTATCAAGAGTACACAGTCGTGGAGACAAGAAAGGACGCCTCCACCATACACAGATCTACAGTCTACTGTAACAATATTTCAATGTTAAACATTCTTAGGACATTTAGAATAACACATAACTCAGCAACCCACTCATTCTAAGGTAGAATGTACCTTCACACAACCTAATGGGGACCCAGGGGGATTCCGGTGTCAAACGGTGTCCCCCGGGGGTTTGCTCGCGCGATGGAACAATCCACTCGCTGGGATTGGTCGTTTTGATCTAGGGCAGGAGGCAGTTGGCGCGGCGGTAGCTGGAGGCGGGAAAGGGCGCTGCGGAGGGCTTACGTGAAGTTATTTGTCAGTGAGGCGGCCCGCGCGCTTTTGTTTTTTCCTGTCTGGCTTTGAGGCGCTAATTCAGTGGTGCATTGTCGGTGCTGCAGCGATAATGAATGGGATATATGTCATTACAACGCGCGCGTTACAACGACCTACCATTACAACGCGGTTGTAACAACGCAAGTCGTTACAACGACTTGCGTTGGGGGGGCGCAAATTTAAAACATTTAAATTACTATTCCAACACCAGTCCCCGTGGATAGCAGGGAAGGTGTTGGGATAGTAAATTAAATGATTTACTATCCTCAAGCGCCCCCCAGCGCAATGCGTTGTAACAACTTTCGTTGTTACAACCGCGTGGTAATAGTAGGTCTTGGTAACGCGCGCGTTGTAAACGTCGCGCACCAATGAATGCGGCCCGAGTTTCGGCTGAGGAGCAAGACGGCATGAAACGGCCTGAGGTGACTGACTTGGTCATAATGAAGGTGCAGAGGCCAAAGAGGACGGCGGCAGAAGGAGTCATGGACGCAGTAGCGGCATGCAGGTCTGTCCGGGGTCGTCTGGCAAGTTCTTCAGTGCCTTCAAATTCAAGGAAGTCTGGTGTGCGCAGGGGAAGGGCAACAAGGAGGAGCGCATCTGGTAGACTGCTGTCTAGGAGCTGTCCCACTTCGTCTGCTGATGCAAGGAGGCGGTCGGGGGTGTCACCAGTTTTGCGTGCAGGTCGGTCCATGAGGCAGGCAGGGTGTCGGGGGGTTGCTCAAGGCACTGGGAAGGTCTCTGCTGAACTGCGCAGTGTGAGGGTGCGTGGTGGACCTTTTGTCTTGCAGAAAGGTGGTCGTCCCCTTAAGCAGAGTCAGTCAGTGTTGGGGCTTTGTGACTCATAGCCACAAGGGTTGCCAAAAGGCCCTATGCCCTTGGTGGATATAGCCCCAGCCGTGCTGGCAGTAGTGGTTCCAGCCCCCCTTGTGGATTATGCTGTGGATAGTGAGGAGGAGGAGGAGCTGGAGGAGGTAGCCCTTGATGGAAGTGAGCAGTCCACACTTGGGGATTTCTTTGAGGAGGAGTGCGAGGATAGCCATCTGGTGGAGGGACCTACAGTGGTTTATTATGCTCAGAGACCTCCACAAAAGGCTGGCAGACTGGCAAAGCGTACGCCGATGCATCAACCTGCGTTGGGTGACTTACTTGACAAGGACAGGTGCCTGGATCCGTCGTTGTATAAGGCAGCGGATGATCGGTTTGGGGTGGACTTGGTACCAGATTCGGAGGAACATTTGCATGTGCCAACAGATGTAGTGCCTGTTTTTCCTGTGTCTCGCCCATCTTTTTCTCATCCACAGGTCCCATTTGAATCGGATTTTGACCCGCAGACAGGTCAGTGGGTATGGGTGGAGCACTCTGCCCCTGCGGTGCCCGAGGCTGGTATTCGCAAACAGGTTTCTTCTTCTTTTTCTGGTAAGTTCAGGGCTTCTGTCACGCACGGACTGAGGCTGGCACGGCCTTCACGAGTCACGGCAGCATCTGGCGTCTCCGGAGGATTGCAGAAGGACCAGGTGTTTGTTTCTGGTAGGCTCTCTTTACCGTGCGGATCAGGTGCGGATTTTGGTAATACGGCCAGGTTCACAGAACGTTTGCCTGTGTCCAATTGGAAAACCTATGATGGGGGAATTGGGGATGGCGTGAGACCAGGCACCAGCAAAGACAATTTTGATCTCACTGTGGCAAAGGATAATCAAGAATTTGCTTTTGACAATGCTGATGATGATGGGGTGGTGGACGATGTATTGGAGGAAGAGGGTGTTTCTTTTTTGCAGGTTCGCAGACGCCCTGCAAGGGGAAGGGGTTCAAATAATTGTTCTAGTCTTTTGCAGGAGTCAAGAACGGACTCTTCTGCAGTTAATGAGCGGAATTCAGGATTACAACGCCGGGATCATCCTCAGGAGTTCCCCAAGCGGGCGGCACAGTTAACTTCAGGTGAGCCTCATTGGTGGGCTGCTTGGTCTGAGCCGTTTGTGGGTAAACAGGTTGAGGAGGGAGGGAGTTTTTTGGGTAATGACACGGTTTGCATTGACAAAAGGGGTACTAGGGTGGGTTTTTCACAGGTATCTGTTCCTTCAGTCTTGGCAGGTAGTCGTGCAATTTCGGATGGGAGAGATTCAATTACACAGTCTTCTCGGAGCGGCAGGACTGTTTTATCTAGTGAATCTGTATCTGGTGATAGACATAAGAAGCTGCCTTATATGGGTTTGGCCATGCCGCTGGGTAAAAACCTCTCTGACATGACTAAACAGCGTATTTGGCAGCATGAATTTGTGGATGTTTTTAAGCTTTTGCATAGGGACATTCAGGCCAAGGAGGGTTCCAAAGAGGAGGAGTGGGAGATTACTCGATGCCCGCGGGTCTCTCGCTCCATAGAGAATCAGACTGCTGCATTTTTAATTTATGCTAGTGTGTATTGTGAGAAATATCAAGATAGGGCGGTGTTGTTATTTAAATATATCGATACCATCCGCAGGGCTTATTTGCAGTTTGGGGGTATGCATGGCTGAATTATGATGAGGAGTTTAGGGCAAGGGTGGGTTTGTTTAAGGATAAGCCTTGGGGTGAGGTGGATCAGGAACTTTGGCTCCAGTGAATGTCGACTTCGCAGCCTAATGCTACGCTTCACATAGCAAGTGGTTTGCCTATTACTTATCGGCCCTTTCTGCAGCGTCACGCCCACACTGGGGCGGGTTTGGCTAGGAGGGGTCAACTGCCAATCTCGGGTGCCGGTTGGAATGGGAGGGGGCAACTGCCAATCTCAGGTGCCTTTTGGAATTTTAACAGAGGGTCTTGCATTAGGCAGTTCTGCAGGTTTAAGCACGGGTGCTCTCAATGTGGAGGGAAACATGCTGTTACTCAATGTTTTGCACAACGACCATATGGAGGACAAGGGAATTTCCAAAGGGGTGGGGGTGCGTTTCCAGCAGTTATGCCAAAGGGCTCCTACACCAATTAGGTTGCAGGCTTTGTTACCCTAGTTGGAGTTTTACCCTGATTGTGAGGCAGCATCGAAAATGTTTTTTTATTTTTGGAGGGTTTCAGGATTGTTTATCAAGGGCCCGTTCTTCGCGCTGGTCTGATAATCTGAAATCCGCCAAGGAGCTCCCTCATATTGTTTAGAAGAAATTGCTGGGTGAGTTACAAGCTGGTAGGATAGCAGGACGGTTTGCACAATACCCCTTGGTCAATTTGATTGTGTCTCCTTTGGTGGTGGTACCCAAAAATCTAGCTGGTGAGTACAGATTGATTCATCATTTGTCCTGGCCTGAAGGTTATTCTGTAAATGACTATATTTCTTCTTCAGACTCCAATGTTTTGTATGCTTCTCTTGTTGATGCACTCCGGATGGTGCGATTGGCTGGAATTGGTGCCGAATTGGCTAAATGTGATGTGCAGTCTGCATTTCGTTTGATTCCAATACATCCAGCAGATTTTGAGCTCTTGGGAATGGATTTTGATGGCGCCTTTTACGTTGACAGGGTGCTGCCCATAGGTTGCTCGATCTCTTGTGCTCTGTTTGAGTTATTCAGCACCTTTTTACAATGGTGTTATGTGCAAGTTAGTGGACACCAGTCTGTGTGTCACTATTTGGATGATTTTTTATTCATTGGTGAGGCACAGTCGGGTCGGTGTAGCAAGGCAATGCAATCTTTTCAAGGCTAGGCAGAGGAATTTGGTGTGCCGCTGGCTCCTGACAAAACGGAGGGGCCTTGCACTCAACTCACGTTTTTGGGAATTGAGATTGATACTACTGACATGATGGCCCGTTTGCCGCGGGACAACTTGATGAAATTCATTCATTTTTGCTGGAAATTCTGGATAAGACAAAGATTGAGCTCAGGCAAATTCAACTTCTGCTGGGCTATCTCAATTTTGCTTGTCGGTGGTGCGTGCGGGGAGGACTTTCTGTAGGAGGCTTGGTATGGCAATGTGTGGGGCCACCCTTCCGCATCATCGTGTTCGGCTTTCTAGGGCTGTCAAAGAAGATCTCAAGGCTTGGTTAAGATTTTTGGAGGATTTTAATGGTGTTTCTATCTTTTTCCTGGAGGACAACACGATTTGGCAGATACACATTTTTTCGGATGCTTCTGGTGCGAATGGTTTTGGCCTTTTCTGGGAAGGGCGTTGGTGTGCAGAGCCTTGGCCGACGATTTGGTTACAGCAGGGCCGCAGTATTGCCTTTTTGGAATTGTTTCCTCTGGTGGTGGCTTTGTTGGTGTGGGGGAAGGAACTGCATGACAGATGTGTGCTTTTTCACATAGACAATTTGGCTGTTGTTCACCTCATAAATAATCAGAAGGTGAAGGATCTGAGGGTGCTTCAGCTGTTACGGCATTTTATGCTCCAGAGTTTGAAGTACAACATTGTTTTCAGGGCACGGCATATCCCAGGGGTCAATAACTCAATTGCGGATGCCTTGACTCATTTCAATTGGCAGAAATTCCGGGAGTTGGAGCCAGGAGCGGGTCTCTGCAAAACTGCCATTCCGCAAGACATCTGAGTCCTGGGGCACTAAGAATAACCGACTTGGTTTGAGAACTCTATTGCACTTTCTACCAGACGCAGTTATCATCAAGCCTGGTTTGAATATTTTCCTTTTGTTGAATCTCACAGAGGTTTGGGGTTTGTACCAGGGAGCAGACTTTTTATTTTGCGGTTTGTATTACATTTGATTAATAAAGGTTTGTCACACACTACTATTGCGGGGAAGTTGGTTGGGGTTTCCTTTTATGGTCAGTTGTTTGGGGGCAGGACTTAGTTACGGATGTTCTATTGAGGCAAATGTTGCAAGGTTTCAGGAAGGAGCGTTGTCACTCGTCGCGGTTGCGGGAACCCATTACTTTTGACCTTTTGTGTATTTTACTGGGGCATTTGCCTGCTTTTTGCTATGATTCCTGGGAAGTTTCACGTTTTAGACTCTGCATGATTTGGTTGTTTTTTGGTGCTTTTAGGGTTTCTGAGTTGTTAGGGCTAAAAGGGCAATCGGGTATACATTCCGGGGACATTCAGTTACAGGATGGCGTTTTGCAGTTATGGTTACGTCGTTCCAAGACGGATCAACTGGGTAAAGGAACTTGGATTTCTTTACAGGCCAGTGGTGTGGAAATGTGTTGTCCAATTGAGGAGTGGTTTTCTTTGCTTCGTTCACCTGACTTTCTACATGGGCTCATTTTTATTCACCGTGCGGGTGATAACATTAGCAGTTTTCAGCTTTTGTCAGTATTGAGAAAAGCATTGTCATTAGCTGAGAAGGACCCTTTACTTTTTGGGATGCATTCTTTTCGTATTGGGGCAGCTACTGAGGCTTACAACTTGTGTTTGGGTTGGGAGGGTATCAAGCGGATTGGTAGGTGGAAGTCAGATTGCTGTGCTCGTTATGTTAGGTTGTAATTTTCTATGCTGTTTAAGTTTTTGTTCTAACCTCCATTTTTCTGCCTATGTTGTGTTTACTATTCCTTGTCCCGGAAAAAATCCACATGGCTGGTGGGACACTCCTTTATCAAATGAGCAGCGTCTTTTGCGGAAAAGCCGATATATGGCAGAGCTTTGGGTCTTCCCAGCAAAAGTCACAAACTTTTATGAAAAGGACAAGGTGGGATGAAATGGTCCAATTTGTTTCCCATGTTATCACAGTTATCATCAGTCAGAGGACTCCCGGATTTGATTATTATTCATTTAGGTGAAAATGACCTAGTACAACTCTCAGGTTTATCCCTTCTGAAACAAATGAAACTTGATTTGGCAGTCATAAAAGATAATTGGGTGGATACTACTGTGGCGTGGACGGAATTTATCTACCGGTATCCTTGGTGGGGGCTCGAAATCAGGGTGCAGTGGAAAAGGCTCGTAGAAAGTTAAATAGGGCCATGAAGTGTTATTGCTGTGCCATGGGCATCAAGGTTTTGTGCCATAAAAATATTACAGGTAAGGAAATGGATCTGTTTCATCGGGATGGGGTTCATCTTTCTGAATTGGGTCAGGCCTATTACTTATTGGAGGTGAGTGATTTTTTGTCTTGTTTTGGGGTGACAATCTTTGGTGTGTGGATAAAAGGGAGGTTTAAACCCAATGTTTCATTTTGCTAGTTTTGGGGGAGTTGGGGGGGGGACCAGAAAAACTCGTTGGTTTTCCTGGGTGACGCTTTTTGGGGGAATGGGATGGTCTGGAGCGGGCTCATCCTTCCCTATGGGTTGGTGGGGGGGAGCGGAGAAAAATGGAAGGATGAAAGAAACTATGGCATTGTTCTGTTCATTGGGGAAATTGCTGATACAAGGTTTGTGGGGAAGTTTGAAATGTTAAATAATAAGGAGTATTCATAAGGTTGTTCTAATGTACAATGTTATTTATGTTATGGCTATACTGTTTACCTGTCGTAAATAAAGTGACCTTTTATGCTAAGAAGTCTTTCATGGTGTGGGTTGTTCTTGTTGCGCGAAGGTAGGCAGTGAAAAAGTACAAACTCACACTAAGAATGAGATATAACAAACTCCATGGTGAAAAACACCCTGCAAATTACTGTTACACGTCCATAGTTAGAAATTTGAGATATGGCTCTGGCAGATAGCCACTAAGGTGAATACCTGGATTAATATCCAGTAACCTACTGCTATGACATAGCAACAGTTGTTTACGAAAGCTCTTTGCCACTTTTCCAACATCACAAGGGAATTCCAGGCTGCACTGGCTGGGCTCTCTAATAGCCTGTTAGATCCATGCTGTAAACAAGGGAGGACAGCTTCTGGAAGAGAAGGCACATAGTGGTGGGTTGGGTGGAAATGGGCCAGGTATTTTGAAAAGCATTTTCTTAGATGAAATAATATGTGTAAACCAGAAATGAGAGTGTGTATTTGTGGCGAAAGTGTGTATATTTTCAAAACACATAAGTTGAAAGATTTTTCTAAATATATTTAAAGCTGATATTTAATTCATGAATAATGTCATGCTAGAGAGACTTATCACTAATATTATTACTTTGGTCCTGTGGGCATTGCGACTATTGTTGTTCTTTATTACTCATGTAGACATATTCCAATTTGGCAGAACCTTTTTTACGTGACTGCTGACCACTCTACCAGATGTAGTGAGGTGATCAATGCTAGTATTCCTTTTAACGCTCTTCTTTAATCTTGTCTGATGTGGTCACTAACGTAGCACTAAAATAGTAGTAGCTCGGGATGGTGTTCATTAAACACAAACAGCTCTTGTTATCGAAAAGGTTGGCGACCCCTGTTCTATTTGATGTCACTCCGAACCCCTTGGTCAAAAACAGCCCAATAATTCATTTCTACTCATGTATATTTCTGTATAATAATAATAAAGATAACTTCCGTTTTACATACCTCCCCATTTAACACATTCCTCATTTCGAAGCACTATAAATGATTGGTGTTATCTTTACTCTGCTAGTCAATCAATCAAACTTGAAAACCCCTCCTTAAATTAAATATGCCATAACATTCTAAACTACAAGATGTCAAACCTTAAAAACTGTAAATACAGCAAACAAGGATCGTCGAAAATGTATTTGCAAATCAAAATCAACATCTGCCTGACTAGCAACTGGTGGATGACATCATGCTCCTTAAAGGCCTACACACCAAAATAAAGGGCGGAGACAAAAATATTAATATTAGCTGTACCATGGAACATGTCTTTCAGGCTATGGGAGGAAAGCAGAGAAAGCAGGAAAGCTCCAGTAGAACTAAACAAATACGAAACTTAACAAGCACGCCAGAAAATCAATGCCATACATCCGAGACAGAAATAATTACAGTGTTTCAAGGATTGATAAGAGGTTAATGAAATTTAAATGAGCAGATCTCCAGTAGTACACCGAAAACCTTTTAAAATAATGAAGGTTTACGTAATAGTGTCAGGAACGATGCAAATTAAATTGAGCGTCAATTTCAATACATGGAAATGCATACTGCATGGACAGGTAATTCCCTGCAAATGGCTATTAATGCCGGTATGGCAGACTGTACCTCTGTCCCTGCATTTCCCTTCCCAAACTTGTAACTCCTTTTAATCAGTAATCCTCTAAAGGAACAAGTGCTGAATTTTAAAAAAGGTTTCCTGTTAGGGTAAAGATCAAGGAGAGCTGGCAGTGGTGCTTTCTCTGGACCACTGCTTGGTCCACCCGATACCGTTAACACGATCCTCTTTAGAATCAAACACCCCATTTTTGGTGCTGATATTTGATCAATGGTTTTCAACCTCAATTGTGTTCAACAAATCATTCATATATAAACTCCTATGCAAATCGAAGATTGGAGAGGAGGTGCTCCTATTACATCCCCTCCTATTTGTGAATGGAGAGGGTTTGAAAAGTCCTTTTATGATTTTACAAGACTCTTCCATCTAATAAAAGGGTTTTTGGAAATACTAAAAAGCAGCAGAGGGCAGTCCTTAAGGGCGCAGCGGCCACACCCGCACCTTTTGGACGTAAAGAGTGTCTGTCAGCCTGTGCAAAGGTCAGTCTGACAGACACTCTTTATATTCAGGTCAGGCAGCCAGGAGCAAGACATGTGCTAAATGCGCAGGTTCCTGGCCGCCTAAACTGAACTAGGCTGAGGATGTCACAAGGTCCTCAAGAACCTCTCCCTCATGACGAGGGACAGTATCAGTTATAGCTTCGACGTGGGCCCTTCAGTTTTAATCCCTGAAGTGCCCTGGCGTGAGTCTCAATTGCTGAGCCCTTATCACATAGTGGGTGGGGTCAGCAGTCTCTCTGACCCAGTCCAACTCTGTGATTGTTAGACTTGGCATCTTTTGGCGTGTTTCCTTGTCTTTTTGCTTTCTGACCACCGAGTTTTGACTCTGTTTTTGCTGGTTTAGAGTCTCTGCGCACTTTTTAACTGCTGTTCAGTGTTAAAGTGCAAGTGCTCCTGTTGTAAATTATGTTATGGACTGATGTTTCCATTGTTGGCATATTTGATTTACTGTTGAGGCCCTAGTAAAGTGCCCTGAGAGTGCCAGGGCTGGTAAATCAAATGCTGCTAGTGGGTTTGCAGCATTGGTAGTGCCACCCACAGAAGTAGCCCTGAAAAGGTAACTCAGATCTGCCAAGCAGGGTTGTGCGCAGTTTGTAACTGCCATGTCGACCTGGCAAGTGCACCAACTTCCCAGGCCCCAACCTTCCCTTTTTCTGCATATCAGTCACTCCTAAGGTAGGCCCAAGGTACCCCTGTGGGCAGGCGCTGTGTATGTTAGAGGTAGGAAACTTACTCTTGTGTGTGACATGTCCTGGTGGTGAATTACAGTGTATTTCGTTTTTCACGATTGCCTGTTCCCATAGGACTGAATGGAGAGTTTGTTTATAACACCTTAGAAACATAACTGGCCCTGGGAAAAAGGTAGGAAAATAACGTTTAGTATGCCTGAACTCACAATGTTAAAATGCATCTTTTAATGAGGTTGAATTTTACATTCTGTGATTGAAAATACCACTTTGAGAAAGTAGGTATTTTCTTGCCTAACCATCCAGCGTGCCTCTGCTCGGTTTGTCTATTGCATGTCTGGCTTTTGGATGAGAGGGGCAGCGGCTCCAGAAGTCTGATGGGTCAGTGCTCGGCTGAATAGACATGGGTTGCATTTAGAGTAGTGGGAGAAGATTTCCTTGCACCTGAATGGGCCTGGTCTGTCTTGCACAATGCCATCTCCACCCCTGCCAGGAAGCTGCACCAGTGAGAACAGAACTGTTTTTCACTGGGTACAGACACTCTCTGCCTTCAGAGAACAAAGGATTTGGTGGTATGAATATTGGGACCCAGACCTCAGAACTTTTGAACTCTTTTGGACCACGAAGACTGCCAAGAAGAAGAGCTGGAGAAGATGTGATTTGGAACTACCACTTTGCTGTGTGCTTTGCTGTGTTGGCCTGCAGTGGCTGCTTCTATCTTGGGCAGTAGATGGACTGGACTGAACTTTCTGCAGTCTCTTTTTGTGAGTTTCTCCAAGGGCGTGAGGTAGAGCTTACCCCCTGTTCAAGAGGTCTTAGGAACAGCAAAGACTTCAAGTTCTTCTGCCCTCAGCAGTGGGGACTTTGTGTTTTGTGCTGCAACAGAAGAAAAAGCAACCTGACACCATCTACACCAATGCAGCTGATGCTATGTCTTGAAGGCATCGCAGAGGGCACCACTGCAACCCTGCACTACAACCCTGGTCGCATCGACAACGCCTGCTGATGCTGCCTCCAAGCTTCTACTTGCACGCGACCTGTGGGCACCGTACTCTGCACCGCCTCACTTCACAACGTCGCCCTGGTATCCCTGATGATGCTGCTTCACACCGACATCCGGTAGCTGCTTACACCATGGTTCAAGGGCACCGCTCGAACCATAGTGCACTGTCCTCATCCTGCACCGCAGCCTTGGCCTGCCAACGCTGGTGCCATCTACTCCACTTCGTCAGCCACCGACAGTGCTTCAGCAACCATGTTGCCGCTGTTTGCACCGTGACCTGCCAGCACCATGACGAGTACTGCATCACTTCACACACCAAAGCCCTGGCCTCACTGACGCAGCTGGATGACCATCATCAAGCCGCTGCCTGCAACGCGACCTGAGGGCACAGCACGTCGCAATGCTGCACTTCGCACTGCAGCACCCGATGCCTGCCGACAATGGCGCTCCCGGCTTCAACCGGGAGGAGTTTGATCTGCAATGCCTGTGACTTCAAGGGCCTGACGACTCCTGCACTGACCTCCAGAACCGATGCCTGCAGATGCCATGCTGTCGAAGCTCAATGAGAGGTCGCTGACGTCCTACATTTCTAAAGGTACTGTTTTGCAGGTCTTCCCAACACCGTAGCTGGCTTGCGATGCTGCGGTCAGCCAGAACTGTTTGGATTTGTTGTTTTTGACGCGGTAAAAGCCCCAAACGGAGCTATTGACTTCAAGGAACTGTTCTACAAGTTTATTTTGATAACTGAAGATTTCTAAGTCCAGTATTGTAGATTTTTATTTTTTCTGGTCTTGTCTTAAGAATATAAAAATATTGTATATTTTTCTAAACTGGTGTGGTGTCTTTTTGTAGTGCTTACACTGCATTACTGTTGGTTATGTGCAAATGTTTTACATGCAGCCTTTAAGATAAGCCTGACTGCTCATGCAAAGCAACCAAGGGGGTGAGCAGGGGTTGTTTTTGGAGTGTAACTTCCTTATCCTGACTAGAAGGATGGGTCCCTACTTGGACAAGGTGCAAACCATTGCCAAATTAGAGACCCCCGTTTCTAACAGGGATGATTTAGGGACTGATGCCTCCCCTCACTCTCAGGTCAGCCAATGGGGGGATGCAGCAGTCCCAACCCTCCTGGAACCTCCAAGGCTTCTCCGTCTGAGAGCTATAGCACGTAAGTTATGCTTTTTATTGACCGGTGAATGCTTGTATGTGTAAATGCATGTGCATTTGTGAGTGAGTGTTGCGAATGGGTGTGTGTGCACGTCTGCATTTGAATGCATGCATGTGAGTGTGTGTGACTCCCCCATCCCTCTCAAAGTTGTATTTACCAGCCTCCTCTGGTAAAAAGGTATTTTATTATTTGTAATTTATAAAACCTGTGATTATGCAAATCAAATTCAGGGAAGCAACACGCATTCTGCAAAGAACAACTCTGCTCAGCTACAGCTTCCAGCTTTTTTGTTGTTGTCATTCCTCACCCAGCCCAATGTGACTTTGGTCTACCTCAGGACTTCACATAGATCTGACAAGGGGACTGGTTTTCACACTCTTGCACGAACACTTGTATTGGTGCTTGGATATGCCATTCCTTTCCGCCAATGTGTCTCACTATATCCTTTGTAAAGAATGCTTTCAAACTTTGTTTTCGTTATGGTGTATGGCCTCGCTAGGGGTCTACATGGTAAAGAACTTAGTATTTACATTGTTCTGCATTCTGAACCTTAGATAAGTTGGTTGTCTCTCTTTTTAAACCTATTTCCCTTACTCCTGGAAGGATGTTTGGCCTGCAGCTGAGGATTCAATATTATCTCTTTCTTGGCTTCTGAGTGCAAGTCATTCTATTTCACTGTGGGTGTTTCTGTCTTGCGAAAGGTCCGTCTCATGATGCCCTGCCATAAGTGTCTGCCACGATTCCGCTATCTGGTCGGCCCAAGAACCTCTACCTGGGTATTGTACTGAAAGAGTTTCACTGTTTAGGCCTCTTTCTACAGGTGCTATTTCAATTTTGTCCTCCTGTATTTTGGAATCCTTTCGTTGAAAGGGTTGTGTATTCTCAGGGCCATTCTGAAAGATGCTTTAATGTTTGCACGATTGTTTACTGTGTATGATCTCCTGCTAAGTACAGTGGTCAGTGCACTCAAAAAGGTTACCAGAGTAAAGGGGGAAGAATACCTTCCAGTGAGACCCTTGGGGGCATATATACAATCCCATCACTCCACGGGAATGTCACTTTTTGTGACGTTTCCGTGGTGATAGGGGCTTCGCCTTATTAACAAGACTGCGTTAAGCCACTTAACATGGCTTAATGCTGCCTTGTAAATAAGGCCCCCTTTCACGCTATGCTTAGCATGAAAGGGGTGGACAGTGGGTGTTGAGGTGGGTGTTCCAACCCAACACCTATTGATTTTGACGCTGCCCCCCTATTTACAAAGGCAGCGTACATAGGAGGCAGCGCCAAAATTAAGACCAGGAAAAACCTGGTCTTAACTTGGTGAAACGAAGAGAAATGCATTATTTTGCCTCGTTTCTGCTTTTTCCATGCGTGCTACCTTGTGCAGCACACGTGAAAAAAGCAAAAAGCCTTATTGTTTACGTACAGGAAGGTCCCCCTTCCTGCACATAAACAATCTTTTAAAAAAATGATATTTTGTGACTTCCATGTGTGCTACATTAAGCAGCTCACATAGAAGTGACAAAATGACATTTCAAGATTGCTTATGTACAGGTAGGGGTACCTGGGTGCACCTAAACAATCGTTCCCCTGCACGCAGACATTCTTGCACTATAGTGCAAGGGTGCCTGCATTGACGCTACACTGCTAAGTGTAGCACCAGTGCAGGAGGAAACGCAAGGCTGCACCATATTATTGTAAATATGGTGTAGCCTTGAGTTTCTGAACCAGCGGAGTGAGGCATTAAGCCAAGGAGGCTAACGCCACGCTCCGCCACTTCTGTTGTACATATCCCACTTGGTGTCTTAGAGTCCTGACGTCGGTACGATTGGTCTGGGTCCTTTGTTGAAGTTTGTTTGACCACTGTAAGCTGGTGAAACTGTTAGAGGGGTAGAGAGTTAGGTTGCTGATGCATGCTGGTATTTCATTAGTCTATGAGCTGTGAACCGCGCAATGGCAGGCCACTTGACTATATATCCTCAGCAAAGAATGGGTTGAGGAAGGGAAGGAGGAATAAATGTAGGGGCATATTACCAAGCAATAGCGATAATTATCGCTATTGCTTGGTTAGAGACAACAATTTACCGCTGAGCTGCGGCGATTTTTACCGCAAATAAACCTTGGTATTAACAAGGTTTACGGCAAATGCGATAAAAATCGCCGCAATGAATGAATATCGCTGAAAAGTCCGCGATATTCATGAATTACCGAGCTAATGCTCTTAGCCATGTTATCCACCTCCCATTGGATAACATGGCTAAGAACTGCTCAGGGCAGGTGTTAGCTTTTGGAGATATTCGCGCTTAGCGTGAATATCTCTAAAAGTTGGTAATAGGAGATAGCGATGTTAGCGACTGTTTTCAGTCGCTAACATCTTGGCACGCCCACTTTGCATGTCATTAGTGATAAATATCACTGACATGCAAAGTGGGGCCCAAGATGGTCACTATCTCCTACTAGCTGTCGCTAACTGGTGTTAGCGACAGCTAGGTAATAGGGAGATAATTTTATCTCTGCTTTCTTGGCTTTTAAAGCCAAAAAAGCGGAGATAAACCCCCTTGATAATATGCCCTGTGGTTATTTATGGGAAAATAGAGGTTACTGTCGAGTAGCGACTTCACTACATTAAATATGTGCTGCTATATTGTTACTTTTAGGAAAGGGTTTGTGACTACATTTGTTCGACCACGTGTGGGTAATTTCTCGCAGCAGGATAATACAGTTTTAAATTCATGTTTCGGCAATGGAAAGCGCACAGCACATTTGGGAGCTGAGATTAGCTAGAACGCCACCTTTTTGCTTGACATATAAAAACACTTTATGAT